>NC_137948.1:9589765-9679765 GCF_963969265.1 Rhamphochromis sp. 'chilingali'
GCATCATTTTCCAGTCACGTATGAGCTCTCATTTATTTCTTCTGTACTTAATCCCTTCATTAAGATTCACTGTGCCTTGTCCCTTAGCTTAATGTCTAATTGTCTTAATTAATTTGGTGGAATTATATGTCTGGAAATGTGTCCAGCCATTTATGTTTGATACAGTGATATTTAGTAAAATATATTATTAGTAGATTTAAAAACTTTGTGGTTTAATTTTTAACCCAAATTCTTTGGCTGACAAAAAATAATGTCAAAATCTGTTTTTGCTTCTTTTTACCAAACCTACTGTGGAGAAGTTTTGTTGGGGGGGGTCACATAACCTACCGGCCTCCTTCCATTGATGTCCTTGTAAAACACTCAAAACACACAAGGCTTCATCCCTGTTCGTTCCGAGGTCACAGTTACGAGGACATCCCATTTGTGTTAAATGAATACCCTCATGTTCCTTGTATGTAGTGGGCCACCCTGAAAGCCATTACTGAAACTTGCGTTACCATTTCCCTTTACAAGAGAAGGCGATTCTGACTTAGTGGTCTATGTCCAAAGTGCCGTAGACATAAGTAAGAATTAGATGCAACTGTTTTTGCAGAGCTTTATTTCAAATTTCTATGAAATTTGTGTTTGTTTGTTTGTTTGTTTAACGTGAAGGAATGTGAAGCTGAGATTTTATATCTTTGAGAAACTGAAATGTTTGTGTATACTGTACGCTGAATGAGGTTTATTAAAGTTGGGTATTTCTCTATTTTTTTTTCTTTAATCCGAGTTCAATTAAAGAAAAATTGAAAAATTGTTTGCTGGTGAGGAATACTTAGACAGTGGACAACAAAAGAAGTAGTGTGTTTAAAGGAGACAATGGCATTTAAATATAGATTGTTTGAACCCTGTGATTCCTTGCATTTTTTACCACTTGTCCAAACCCAGAGAGCAAGTACAGAAAGCAGAGACAAAACCACAGGTCTCTCTCCCTCACTATTGTGCTTTGTCTTCATCCAGATGGAAAGAACAAGAATATAAGAAAACATTTCAAAACCAGCTGGCCCTGTCGCTTTGTAAATTCTTGTGAGGGGCCTGACTGTCAAAATGACAAAAATAAATTCGTACGTAGCGTTTGATAGTTCGGTCTTGGTGCCAAATGTTGATTCTGATTATCTTAAACATAATGAAGGTTTCTGCTGCTGAGTAGCGTTCATTTAGAAGTCTTAATTTTCTTTAATAATTAACTGTTCTCAGAGTTTCATCTACTGTCAAAACAGCTAACAAATTGGACATCCAGCTCCAACATTGTGGGAGCTCTGTTCAGGGTCTTCTTCCTCCCCTGTCATTTGGCCTCTGATGGTCATGCTCAGCTGCTTCTGGGAAGAGGGTTTCTTTCCTGCCTCCCTTTCATTACCGAATGCCTATTCCCAGCCATTCCCCCTCTTTCAGTTGATGCCACAGTTTGCCACACAAGCCCTGGTGCTTTTTCTGCAACCCCTCAACTCCCTCTTCGCTGCCTCGCCACCTCCCCCCCCTCAAAACCCCTTACCCCTCCCTGTGTGACTGGCTTCCTTTTTGATAACTGACCCCTCCTCGTGTTATTATTCGAACCCACTATTGTATAACATGCCCTTTTATATGAGGTTTCACAAAGGGCCCATTTGATCAGAGGGTTACGGTGTGCGATCGTGAGAAATGCAACTACATGGTGGTAACCTTTGTTTGGGCCAAAATGGTGGGCTGACCTCATCGCTTTTAATGCATAGCTTGGGCCATTCAGGCCCAAGTCTCACTTGCTGAGCACATTGAATTCAGTAGCCTGTCACAGATATTGCCTCTCAGTTATCTGGGTCTCCAGCTTGAAGAAGAAGGTGGAGAGAACTGCAGTTTTGGGGGGATACCAGCATCGCACGCTAGCTTTCCATCCCAATATAAACACACAAGAGAAAACCAGAGCAGCCTGTGATGTCGTTCTTTAGTGGTTTTAATATACACTCTACAATAAATATTTCCATCATTTGATGTAATTTACATTTTTACAGTAAAAATATATTTATATATGTAGAAAAAAAACAGGTTACATAGTCTCCAAAATGGCCTCATAAAGGCAAGATAGCATGTCAGCTGAAAGTCAGATGCTGTAACCACAGATAGCTGCCGTGTCTAGCTTCATTATACTCATTTAAACATTCTTTGTTGCTGAGCTGACTAACTTCTAACAAAGGGTTTTCATTCGTGAAATTATTGTTGAGCTCTCCTGTACTTTAAATGCCTCCTGATTTAATAAGAAAATAAGCGTTCTACAGTTTGTCTGAATTGGAAAAAAATCTAACAGATTAGATAGTCAATGTTTACATACAAGCCAGTACAAAAAACAACAAAAAATTATATATCGAATCCAAAAATGAGGCAAAAAGTGTATTGGCACTTGACAGGAAAAGTTAGTTTGCATGAAGCACATGGTTTTCTCTTGTAGTGGTTCTTCTGTGCTGGTTCATCCACGGTTCTCCCTCAGTGGTTTCAGTCCTCAGCGTCCCCCTGAGCGCTGGTGGTGGGAATGTTTAGTCCGCTTGTTGAAAGGGTGCGCGGGGACAGGGAGAGGAAGAACATCAAACGGTCTCTTCTCACTCAGCAAGTGCCCCCTGGGTAGACGCTTCATGAAGTGGGCCTCCCTCTGGTGTTGCTTGGTCTTGGAGGCCTTCCTGGGGCGGCCCTTGCGTGTAAAAGCCATGTACCAGCCCTCGTACTTGGCGTTCTGGAGTGCAGTGTAGTTGTTTTCCAGAACAATCTCGGTGAAGATGCAGTCCTTGCCTCGCCCTTTCCGCTGAGGAAAGAAAAAGACACGAGAAGCTGAGACACATTTGGACAATCTCCAGGAATCAGAAACACCATCTTTATTTCCAGACAATGAAATATCTCTCAAAACCGAATTTGTTCCGGCTTTGAATGAGTCTCAACAATGTATTGCCATAAGCTTGAAATCTGCAAAATACATTTCCAAGGAACACTTCACAATGTCGCTGTCGTCTTATGCAGCCACAGAACTATTATTTCCAGATTACCTTGCCGATCAACTTCCCCTTCTTGTTCATACATATGTAATATCCTGTCTTCACCCCTTTAATACGAATGCGACTTCCAAAAGAATCCGTCTCCACTTCCAGTTTAGCTGCATAGACAAAGAAAGCAAATGCGTATAATGAGTTGATACAGTCAGGTCACGGTGCAAGCATGCAGACAAACGACCTCTGCATTTCTTTTTTCTGGGTTTTTTTAATGCATGGCAGAAAGAATATGAAAATGTATCATCAGCATTAAAGAAAATCAAAGTCTTCTAAAAAAAAAATCATGACCAGTCTACTAAAGATGACATAAATTCTCTCTAAGCCCTTTTTTGTAATCCAGCAGCCACCTTTAACAAAGCATGCTAACCTTCCAAAATAGCATCAAATGATAGTGATTTTGTACGGCGTGATTGTTTTCGAATGTCTGTAAATGCTGTGCTGTGATGCAGCACAGACTGGGGATAAAGGAGAGAGTGAATACTGCGGTCAGAGACACAACCACCGAGCACAGAGCAACGGTCAGATTTGGGCCAGTTACAACAGTGACACCCACTTAGGATGTGTGGAGAGTGTATGCATGGCTGACTCTTGCTCTCTCTGTGAATGTGAGTCTAGGCAAAAGAAATTTAAAAGACAAAAGTGCACACAGGAGAGGACTGGAGAGGAAAAGGTATAAAGTGAAGATGCTGACTTCACCGCTCCTTGTAAACTGAGTCATACATTGAGTGTAAAGCAATGAAAATTCCTCATAAAACCAGCCTCCAAGTAGCAGGCATCATGCATTGAGAGGTGGATGGATGGTGGCGGTTGTGGTGGAAAGATGCCTAGACGCACCAAAATTTTGGTGACAGAAATTATGTTTCCTTTTAAGTTTAAGATCTTTTTTCCTCCAGTTAAATGTTAAGAAAAATGTCCCTGCTGAAGTCCATCATAACAGGTGTCACAGACTTTCTGCAACACCAACACACTAAGAAAGAATTCATCTGCACAAGACATAAAAGATGGCAACACTGATGCCACTAACAATGTTTGCAACTGTGGCTTCTGTTTCTACTGGCTCAAACGGTTTTCCACAGGCGGCCAAAAATGACATAATTTATGCTGCTTTTCAACACCGTCCTGCGCGCCATTGAACTTAAACAATTCCGGTGTTTGTAAGGTGAACATGTTTCGTATTTTACTGTTTTCCTGAGGTTTAAAGGCACTGAAATGTAAGAAACGATGGCCTTTAACTGTCATGGGGTTTGACTGATCTGGCCATAATACACGGGCTTGAAGAAGTAAAGTCGCTCGATCATTTTAGAGACAATAAAAAGTGATTCCCCTGAACGGATTAACATATGTGCATCGTTTAACTACCTATTTATTGCATAAACTACAGTGAGCCTAAATACATTATCGCATGCGTAAATTTGGAAAGGTTAATGGTTAAGTGAGACTATTCAGCAACTATTTAAAAATAAATCCCCAAAATATATAAATATATATTTGTTTTTTTAACTATAAGATTTAGTCCTCCCTGCTGGTCTTATTTAGCGATCACTTGTATCTAACCGTGTGCCGCTCCGTCTTCTCCGTTGGCGTTCACCCTCTTGTTGGCCAGGACCTGGACGTGTTTCCCGCTGGTGCGACTGTACAGCTGGTAGGTTCGGGTCAGCCTGCGGCTCATCCGGTCCGATAGCCGGCTCTGCTCGGTAACGTGGTGCTTGAAATTCGGAGGGGACTGCACGGTGTTCTGTCGAGAAAAAAAACACCCCGAACACGTCAAGGCAAAATATTTATTTCACCTGTCTGGAAATAAAAAGCCCGTCAAGTCACTGAGCCAAGGCCCCTGCCAACAGTTCATCATAGCATTAGTCATTTTTAAATAAACCCAAAATAAAATTGGGTTATTATGAGTCTTTTCGGAGATGCTTTCAAGAAACCTCGTGGATGACATTTCACTCTGTAGGTTGTTTTTTTTTACCACCGTTGATCTTTCACCCCTTCATGACTTTCTCTTTTCCCCTCATTTCAGCCGTTCGCCGTCCACATGTGTTTTAACAATTACCTTTTAGGCTGGAGCTTACCGCTTTTCAAGATGTTTGAATTGTTGCCAATTGCCATAGCACTCATAATAAAATGTTTTCATTGTTATTGCAGCCTATTGGAGAGGTGGAGGGAGTGGGCTATAAGCTGCTAAGCACTGCGCCTTTGGTACCTGTTAAGTTTTGTTCAAATTAATTAGCCTATAGAACTTTATGCAGCGTTAGTGTCTTTTTTTATTGAAGTGAAAGTGTGCGTTACCTGTGCGTAAAAGCAAAGCGCCGTGAACTGAAGTAACCTGCGGCAAAGACAAAATCAATTAAAAGCTTTAACTTGTTGCTCAGAATGTATGATTTACACAGAGAGCTACATGAAAAAAGATGTTTTACTTACAGATAACCTAACCTCGAAGTTCTCAGCCTCATCTTGTAATAGTTCAAATATTGCTTCATGAATACTCCACTGATTCGCTGCTGGAAGCTCTCGGAAATAAAGTTGCTCCTGAAGGGGATTTCAGCTCAGTTTTATCCCCCTCTTGTTACGCATAGAAAGTGATACCCGTGGCAATTAAGAGATCCAAAACTGTCAGGGTCCCATACAGGTACGGCATCTACGCTCCATTCTACTTATAGGATAGGGGGAAAAAATGGACGATTTAAAAGCGTTAATCCAAACTTTAAAGTCCCGAGAAAGCGTCGCTTTCACCAAACCACCTCCATTAAATCCTCTTTGTGACACTCAGTTGTTCAACAATGAAGATTTAAAGTAGAATGAATCCCACTTGACTTGCTTTGCCACCGCAGTGAAGAGTTTTAGTTTTACGCACCGATCTTTACGCACCAGCGATAAGATGCGTAGCCTACCGTGGGTTTCCTAAAAAGAAAGGTGATTCGATATGAAGGAAAACTAGTGAATGAATATCACGAATACTAGCGCCGCTCCGTTTGCTTAAAGTTTTCAAGCAATGTCACCACAACTGTCTTTCTATAAGATGCGCAGATAGTAAAGCTCCTGCTTCAACCTTCCTCCCACACGTGTATTTCTTGTGGTTGCCTCCAGTCCGCATACAGCATCTGTC
The DNA here is from genome assembly GCF_963969265.1 of Rhamphochromis sp. 'chilingali'. Lineage (NCBI taxonomy): Eukaryota > Metazoa > Chordata > Actinopteri > Cichliformes > Cichlidae > Rhamphochromis > Rhamphochromis sp. 'chilingali'. The sequence continues at coordinate 9,595,913 of NC_137948.1, forward strand.
TCCCTCTACATTTAAATACTTTAACTTGCGGGAAAGTCAATATCCTCGGTGAGAGCAGGCGGAGCGTTCAGCCTGGAGCCAAGTTGAAACCGAATACTTGTTAAGTTACTTAGCCTGCAACTATTTGGTTGCAAATCCATAAACACCGCATTCATCAATGAGTTGACTTTATAATTAAACACCTTATGAGATGAAATATAAACTAGATCCTGTCACGAAAAAATCGGCTTATTTGCGGGTAAATTGGTAGACCTGATCTACAGAAATCTAATAAAAACAGGCCCTTCAAAATCTTTTAAACCAAGCGTTTAATCACAGTCTTACACATTAATCTTATTCACGCACATGTTTTGATCTTGCAGTCAGTGCACTTTGTTTTCTAAAAGCAGAAATGTCCCCTTGAAAAAAAAAATCCTTGGCATGTACTTAAGAAAAGCTACAGTTACATTAACCTATTCCCTGACTGCAGGTTAGAGGTTGTTTGGTGGTCCCTCAGGACACACCTCGATGTACTTTTTCATCCTACATATGTAAGTAATATGTATTCCATGTGAACGCATGACACAGAATGGTTTTCACATAACATCTAAAGCCTTTGCCATGGATACAAATGCTCTCTCACTCAAAATCACTCTTCCACAACTTTTCACAATCATGGTTTGATTTTGAGAAGTGTGTCCTGGCCCATGTGTGCTACTTGCAGAGGATAGTTTCATACACTACATCATGCACTTATATTGTAATTATTCTTTGTGACAGCAAAGCAGCAGCGTTTTCTTCAAGGGAAGATCACTGTTGCATAATTGTCTCATGGGTAAAATGGGAAACTTCAAACGCAGCTTTTCAAGTATAAAATCTACAACTGAACGAATGACCCCTTGCAATCTAACATATAAAATAAAATTAGGACTCATTTAATTAAAAAAAAAAATCAGATATATTTTTATATGTCATTCTTGCTGTCATGTAACTTTTGCCTGCCTTCAAAATTTCAGGAGGATTTTATATAAAAAATGTTATATCATTTCTTTGTCACTTGGACTGATAAAGCTTCATGTTTGCTTCAGATGAACTTTGGTATATTTTTGAGTTGAATAATTTCTGGAGACTTTGTCGCCAGCTTTTTTACATCACAAGCACATTAGGAAGTTGACCCCCTATTTTTAGCTAACACATTAGAGAATAAAGGAGAAACAAATACAGTGAAAAAAGGTTTCAGTGTACAGTATAATTAATATTTTTAAGCAGACTTAAAAAAGTCAGCCCAATGTCATTTGTAGACGTGAGGAGAAATACAGAGAAATGTGAAACAAATGTTACTTCAAACCCCTCTTCTTGACTTTTTATTGCTCTTGTGTGTGCAGATAAAGCATTAATCATAAATAGAGAAATGACCGACTAAACACACAATCATAAACTGCCTTCTAAATCTCTACTGTATATCTTAGCCCTCACAATGCTGCAAGTGAAAGTAAATTTAGGTAACTCCGGCAAATCAGCCTTGATAACTACACTTTAAATCAGAATAATATTGTTAACAGTATAGTTTTACAGACTTCAGGCCTCAAATCTGATTATCGTCCTAATGAGCCAAAGCAGAGTTCTGGCTTTGACTCTTACCTGTGAGACTTAATACAAGCAGGCCCATGTTCTTTGTGCGAACAGGATGGGAAACTATTGCACCCTTCACACAGAACAGCTGTACAAGAGTAAAATATAATACATACATAATTATGTGAGTTTGGTCAACGTCTTAGTTGTAAATCAGTCATTTTAGCCAATGCAGGGGATTTAGAGGGTGAAAATGGACTGCCTTATTAGTTCCAGCGGGACACTGCAACAAGTGATTTTGCCACCTGGACCAATTCTGCACTTTGTTCTTTCATATTTTGACCCCATATGAAGCAGCGATTGCACATCCTAATATGAAATCCACATGCATGACAATTAAAGCAAGTGTTTTTTTTGTAGACCACACAATGACTTATCAGTATAGTGCACGTGACTGTGTGACCCCAGATTAGTTCACCCACGAGTCATTTAAAGAAAATTTGATTAAGAGGCAAAGGAAACCTTGAGTCCCATATCGAGGGTTTCTTTTTATTTTAAAGCCACTGTACATCACTCACAGTCAAAGTTTCTATTTTAGGTTTAGGGGATGACACAAAAGTATAGTTTATTATTTACTTTTTTGAATGTCTTGGGGTTATAGCTCATGCTGATTGTCTCCCAAAATTTTAGCTTCTGTCTTTGTTAACTTATAGTCAACTTATTTGAGCCGAAACCAACAAGAGAAGGTCAGTGCTTTTTTTGTGAGGAAAGTTGTGCATGTTTAATTAATTTTGACAGCCTCGACACATTATCATTGTAATAACTGTTACTTATGAATGATAAATTAAAGAAAAAACATTTAGGATGAGTTTTTAACTTGGCTTTTTTAGTTTGTGATTTTATAAGTGCTTTGTGAGTGAACTGCCCTGAAAAAACTTCTGTAAAAAAGTAGAAATTAGGTTTAAAACTTGTTGGGGGAAAAGTGGCTGATATAATGGCACTGGCTTAATAAATGTTACCTGGGATATGTTACTTGAATATTTAAAATTACATGAGATGACTGACACAACTCCCTGTATGTATGTAAATATAGGTTTCCACTAGTGGTCTGGCAAGTTTGCTGTGTTCTGCTCCCGCCAAGAAAAACGTAACCTCTTGTTAGCTGAGAAAAAGGGTCTTTACACTTCAGTTTTTGCACAGATTAAACAAACAAGACGTGATGTTTCAAAAAGCTTTAGATGTGCCTTTAGGGGGGTTTCTGGGGTGCTTTTAAGATTTCTACCTAGCAGCAACCTCTGAAAAATGAAACCCATGTACCAAAAACTACAGCTCCTCTAATGCAAGAGTGGGTAATTAATTTTCCCAAGGGGCCACATGAGAAACTGTTGTGCAGGGATTCACCAACAAGCTTATAAAGAGATAAAACCCACCACAATGGTCTCAGGTTCTCGTGGGGACTCTTGGGAAAATGATTTGCCTACCCCTGCTTAAAGGCTGTCTCCAAAAGTGTTGACTGTCTGGTATAAAACAAACAAATCAATAGAAATATTTTGTTCTCTGCAGTTAATTTCCTGCTTTTGTGTCAGCTGTATAGGAAGTACTTTTTTATCTCTAAAAATCATTAAAGATAAATTGTTTTAAGACTAAAAGTTATACTGCTCTGATAAGCCAGTGACAAAGCCTAAGCCACGAGCTGTCTGCCAGACTTCAGCCCAGATAATATGAGTCAAAGAACTAGAACTGTTTGTTGGAGTATTTGTTGCAGTTATTTAATAGATATTATACCTTTCTGCATAGTTAACAGTAGCAAAAGGCCATCTGTGAAGTCTAATCTGTAGTTTGGTGGTAAGTAACCTATGAATAGCATAGGTTACTTACCACCAATCAAGAGTTAGCCAATGCATACAGTCTATGGATGCAACATATTAACCCAACTTGCTACTATTTCCTGGTGTCTCAGGCTGCCATTCAGGGCATCAAAAACCAATGCTTGACTTCTCACACACAAAAAAAGAGAAAATAATGTATATTCCAGGACTTTAATGTCTGAGTTTTGAGCCAGTATTTTAAATCATTAGAATATTTCATTTCAAGTTTGAGTAAATTACACATAAAGCAGTAGAAATATTGTATCAGTGCAGGTAAAGACTGTTGACTTGACAGTTGTCCAGATGATGAAAGCTGAGCCACATAAAGTCATTGCTAAAAAGGCTGGTTGTTTGCAGAGTGCAGTATCGAAGCATTTTAATGGAAAGTTGACTGGAAAGGAAAATTGTGGCATGTAAAGATGTGCAAATAAAAAGGATGAGTGCCTCAAAGTTTTTTTGGGTTTTTTTTGCATTTCATTTGGAAATAAAGATCCTACAGTCTGGATAAAGGCTTGGTGTTTGAACTCCAGTGTGACGTTCCCGGAGTATGTGATGGTTTGGGGTGCCATGTTATTTGCTGGTGTGTTTTATCAAGTCACAGGGCAGTGCAGTCACGTACCAGGAGATTTTATGCTTCCATCTGCTAACTAGCTTCATGGAGGCGCTGATTTCTAGCAGGACTAAGCATCTGCCCATGGTGCCAAAACTACTACCACATGGCTTGCTGACCATGTTATTACAATGTTTGATTGGCTAGCTAACTCTCCTGACCTGAACAACAAAGAGAATCTTTGGGCTATTGTCAAGGGGAAGATCAAAAACACCAAAATCCAGGCTGCTAACACCTCAGCAGTGCCACAAGCCGATCGCCTCCTCGCCACGCCGCACTGATGCAGTAATTCATGGCAAAGGTGTCCCAACCAAGGACTGAGTGCAGAAGTCTGACATTTCTGCATTTTCAAACCTTTTTTTAAAAACTGATCTTAGGTTTTTGATTTTCAACACTTCTAAGTCATAATCAATATATTCCATGATGTAGACACAACCAGGCTGTCAGATTCCCTCAGTTTCAGGTTTTTATAATAACCCAATGCAACTGCAATCTGAATATAAATCTTCTTATTTAACTCGCACAAAAGTTAATATGTTTTCAAAAACATCAAACATTTGTGTTAACTACTCCTTTAAACAACCACAACACCTTTGTCCTTAGTGTAGTATCTGCCCCTACAGCAACACAGTGCTCAGTCTGGTGCTGTAAAGTCCATACATCTCTTACATTTCACAGCAGTCTACAACAGCCACTTACAATTTAGAAACAATTCTGTCTCTGCAATTATAAACGACATTTGGTTAAGGTGACCTGTCAGGCAGTTTTGGCTAAAATTCTCCAGACTGAACATGAAAGGTTCCTCATGAAACCTGATCAAAAGCTATATTTTTTATTCTGCTTTGTTACATACCTAACTGTCTGCTGCCTCACTCCTGAAATTCTCTAGTGAGCAGCTTTTCTGGCCTCTTAATAATTTTGAGAAGAGTTGACACAGGTCCAAGTTTTGCCCCAGATCCCTGCTCCTTTGCCTTTTCTCCCAATGCTGCTTTTCTCATTTGGATCACAGTTTGCTAATCCAAAGCCTTGGTATCAGAGAGTGAGGTACAAAGACACCGATCACAGGACGCTGTGAAAAAAAGTCAGGGAGAGGAACCTTTTGGCAAAGCTGCGCATTGGTTATTCTTAGAAGAGAAGTGACTGAATGTCTGAAAAGGCCCCAGAGCAGACTACCATTCAGTGAGAGGCATTATTCCCACTAGCTAATGCAAGACATAAAAATACACACTCTTGCATAAGGCCAGCCAATGGAAAGGTAGACACCATAGATGAAGAGAAAAAGCAGAGCCAATGAGCATGTATGAGTGTGTTTGGGTGGAAAGAAAATGTGAGATGTTGTGATTCACTTAGTGTCATCTGCTCGCAGTGTTGCTCACTCCCCAAACCTCAGCGGTTTTTTAGAAGAAAAACTCTTCAACCACCTGTTGTAATTATGCACTGCTGCTTTGTTGCAACAACCTGGACCACATAATGTGCCTGTGACCACATCACCGCCTCAGCAACTTACCTTGAACTGGCTGGAGAGCATGCTGGCTCGCATCAACCGCATCTCTGAAGGCTACAATTTGTTCCTGGCACTGCAGGACAAGAAGGATTAATGCCATATGATGAATTAAAGCATTTGACTTGTCTACTGATGTTTAACTTTGGATGAACATTTAACTGAATATGACAGCTTAATAAGTTCCTTTTTGTTTTAAGCAAATCCCTGTCATGTCTGTCAATCTTTTAGAAACAAGAATATTTCTGTATTTAATGCTAAAAAATGTGGGGGTTTTTTTTTTCATATCGAAGCCACAATTTAGACTAACACAATCGAAATAAAGTCGTAACACATAAACAGCAAGTAATCATTCATAGCTCAGGGTGGAAAAAGTAAGTAAGCTTTTGAACTATTGCTGTTGATGTAATAGAATAACGGGGAGACCTACTACTACTGCAACCAAACTTGATGTTTTTTTCTTTAGTGCATTTTAGTGCTGCTAAAATTTGCTCTAAAACACCCACCAGTGGAACCAGTAATTCAGGGCTTAAATACTATTTAATTGGTGTTAGCGTGTGGTACTGGTAAAGCAGCTCACTTGTGTATAAAACAATAAAATATTTCAGAAGGCCCTGCTTTGCATAGTAATCAAGGAGCTACCTTAGTTGATATTCAGTTTTAATTGGGTAAAGTGCACAAAATTGTTGCAGTATTTTAAATACCTATGACTGACCAGAAGAGCGCTATCTTCCCTGAAGACTAGTGCCTTGTGTTTTAAAGAAAAGGATCTGGATATGCACCTCCACCTTCTTCTGTCTCAATGGAGGAATTAACATGGAGAGATGTGAGCCACCGGGGGAGATGCAGACTTTTGTTCATGCTTGTTTGTTTGTGGTTTATTAAACAGACTTAATGTTTTATTATAATTAATAATTACATTTATAACAGCCAACATAATGATTATTACAATTTTTTAAATTCAAATATTTATTTATTTTTTTCACTTTTAATGAGTGCTTACATTATGGTGGATCATCAGTGTTTTCTACACCACTTATTAGTGACCTCTATAAACTCCTTGAAGCATTTATTTATTATTATTTAGCCTCATTAAAGTAATCCACCAAATTAATTTTAATTAAAGAGTTTTTTTTAGTTCTTTTTTCTGGAATCAACTGATTTGATAATTCGGTTTATTTTGCACAAAAACTTCCATATGCAGGCAATCTCGTCTGCAACACATTTCAAGGATGCCCATAAGTTTTGCTTCAGGGTCGAGGTTAAACGCCTTTAGTCACCTTACTGCACTGAAAAATCCTGTACAGTTTCTTCAGGAGCATGTCTTATTTTTTTAATCATCATCTTAGAAATTAATTATTAGTGATGGAAAGACAGCGTGTGAGGGACATTAACTGTCCCTCGTCTGCTGTATTGCACCATTAAAATGAGGTAATGTGGGTGGGGTGAAGGTGGGGTGGGGGTGTCAGTCTACCTTTCAGCCACAAAGAGCAGCTCAGTTACACAGCCATGATTTGGTGAGTGTGTGTGCGACTGTGCATGCGGGGGTGTCAAAACGCCAAAGCCTGAGAAAATTGTTACAGCGAGAAAATTTGGAAAATCAAGCCATCCAATGACGTTCAAAGTACTTACTCGTGTTTTAGTGAAGTGGAGAGCTTGAATGACTTTTTAACTGGATGAAACGACTGTCTGGGAATGACCCCAGTGTGTAGAAGTGATTAAAGGACCCAGTTTTGCCATAACCCAAATGTGTTTGCTTAACGACTTTGAGTGGTGCTCCTAGTACTATTAAATAAAGCTCTCTGCTGAAGATTTTAACAACTGTTGCGTACAGCAGTTCTGTTTTGCTATTTCGCTCTGTAAACGTAGTCAGTGTCTCAACAACAATTTTATCATCCAGTAAGTCTTAAATTACACTTTTTGCTCTTGTCAGTGAAAACAATGGCCCCCACGGTGTCATCCCCATCAGTTCCCTGTGCAGGAAGATGTGTGTGTGTGTGTGTGTGTGTAGTGTGAAGTGCTGGCAGTAAGGCAGAAAGCTGGAAAGTTGTCTCTGGATCAGTCAAAGCGGTCTTCCTTCCCGAGCAAGTTGGATGTTTCTGCCGTATTTCACCCCATAACCCCCCACCCGGAATGGAGCGTGATTTACTGTCTTGTAAACACATAGGAAGTAGCATTGAAAATGGTTTAACAAAGTCAATAAAAGCAGACATGGCTCCTATCGAGGGGGCGGTGGAGGAGTCTGTGGTAGCCGCAGGCAGGTATCCTCCTCTGCCTCTCTGGTTTCCTTCGCATTCATTCATCTCTGTATCTGCATCTTTAGTCCTTATCTGTCATCTGTGTTTCTTTTTTCCTCCTTCGCTTTAACTTTTTAAAAATCCCCCTGTTTTATGCACTTTTTTCACCTCCTCTACACCCTCCTTTAAACTCCCTCCTCTTTCTCTCTTTCGCTCTTTCTGCCTTTTTTTTTTTTAAATTTCATGCGCTGGGCAGTGGACAGCCAGAGCAATTGCTTTAACAGACCTACCTGCAGGGCTGCTTAGGGCGGCTCTTTTATCTGGGCTCTGGAGAAAGAAGCCCCCAGCCCTGAAACAGCTGTGCAGACCTGGGAGTGAGAGGACCATGAAAAAGGCACAGAAGAAAGAAAAGAAATTCAATGGTCCTCCGGGAGTCATACCTCCCAATGCCTTTCTCTTGCTCTTTTTCTCTATCCCTCTTTCTCTATACCTTTCTCCTCCTTGTTTTTTCTCTGTCTCTGCCTTATTGTACAACATTTTTTTCAGCTATAAATTGTCTTTGCCACAGCTGAACAAATTCTTAATTATATTTATCTTCTGTCATATGTTTGATACGCTCAGCTTTACCACTAAATCGTTGAATTGCATTACAAGAAAGATAGTTACAGGATGAAATCTTGAACATCAATGAAGGGCGGGTACAGGGTCAAACTGAGCAGTAAGAAATAAATGACTAATTATAAAGATGGGTGTCAACCTGTTTGGGCATTACCTCCAGCTTCTCTGGTACCCATGAGTCCAGTGCAGGTTCAAGATTAAACCTTGCATCATCTCTGGGTGCCAAAGAAATGGAGGACAGGTCTCCCTGTCTCTGGATTTCCAGTTACTTCTCACACTTCTTTCCTTTCAAAGGCGAATGCTACTCTCTTCAGACTCTTCAATCAAATCTTTCAAGCCCTTTCATCTGTTTACTTCTGTTGCTCCCATGTCTTTTAGGAGCTGAACAGCTTATGCATAAAGCTGCAGCATCCAACATGTGCTGGGTTCTCCAATCAGCTTCTTTGTATTAAAAAAAATATCTGCATACTTCAAATCTTCCTCTTGAAGAAAATGTCTACTGCCTCTTCAATGGAACATTAAGCTTAAATGATGAAGAGAATGGTTTTAAGACTGCTGGACCAGATCGTATGTTAGGATGGAAGTTTTTCAGGAATCGGAGCTTCCTGCTGAGACTGACTTTCAGTTCTAGTTTGATTCTGTCATCGGTAAAGCTACTGACAGTGTTGCCCTTGTCATGTCTGACACAATGAATATACTGAATTGCTAGTGGAGGATGAACTTCACCATCTTGACCAATTTTAGGCTCTTGTCATGTGACCCGTAGCATCTTAAGGAGTCCAAAGTCTTGTGCCCTGGATTTGGACTATTGCAGATGAGCTGGTATTCCTCCCTTCCAATCCACTGCTACAGGTTCACTTGATTGAAGCGTGTGCTGTATGCTACCTTGATAAAAAGAAAAGAAACTAAGCCTTGCCCATGGGCTCTTCCATGGTCCACCATGCTGATATTTATACTAATGAAGCTCGCCATGTTGCTCTTGTTCTTCTTAATTCACCAATGCTCTTCCTCTTCCTGCTGTCATATACAAACCTAATTACAATAATAATAATAATTATAAAAAAGACAATGCTATGATTTGCAAATCTCATGAACCCTTATTGTATTCACAATAGAACATACAATATATACTCAGTTGTATATAGTATTTGTATTCTATTTTAACTCTAATGTATATAGTACTTTATTTTATTCTATTCTATTGTGTGCAGTATCTTATTCGTTTTACTATTATCTTCTCCTATTCCAGTGTTTTTCTCATTTTTGCTATGTAACTTTGCATTGTCCACTTTCTGCTGTAACATAACAAATTTCCCACGTGTGGGACTAATAAAGGTTATCTTATCTAATCTAATCTTAAAGACATTTTACCATTTTATGAAAAATATTAGTTCATAGTGATATTGATAGCAGTGATATATCTCCAAAAAGATGGGACAGGGTCAACAAAAGACTGGAAAAGTAAGTTTTATAAAAAGAAACAGATGGAGGAATATTGCACAACTAATATTTTTATTTGGCACCAGGTCAGTAACATGATTGGATATGAAAAGAGCATCTTAGAGAGGCAGAGTTTCTCAGAAAAAAAGTCGGGCAGTGGCTTGCTTCAAAAAAACACAAATTGTGGAACAATTTCAGAATAATGTTCCTCAACATGAAATTGTGAGAACTTTGAACAGTCAGGGAAAAGTCTGAAAATCAACACTGGGTGCCTGTGATCTTCAAACTCCCAGGTGGCACTGTATTAAAAACAGGTTTGATTCTCTCATGGAACTCACTGCATGGGCTCAGGAGCAGTTCAAGAAGACTACTGGATGTTGTTTAACACATATTTTCATGGGATGTTCAGCAGAATTGTATCACCAGCCATAATAAACTGTCACTCTTGTGCTCTTCAGCTTCGCTCTCGCCCAGGACGTCGACACACCCAATCCTTTTCAGCATCCTAGGTGTACACAGGATTATCCATGGAACATAGTATATTTTCAGGGTAAACACATCTGTCTTGCACCACTGGATAACATATCAAAGGCAGAAAACACCAAATCACAACAAGCTGGAATCTTGGAGGGCCAAACCAGTCCTTACATTCTTGAAGTATGTTGGCTTTCAACAGCTGGTTATCTCCTTGTTCGTTATATTAACTACAAGATTTAACAGCTTCTGAAAGAGACTTTCTCCAAACATCCTTTTTCCTGACTGCAGTGATTTCTGCAGCATCTTGCTCAGTCTTCCCTTCCTTGCTCCTTGATTCAGGACAGGTGGGGGTATCACCTCGGTGCTCACATGACAGGACGTTTTCCCCAGGAGGGATTTTCTCTTCAGCTGTTTACCGAACTGTAGCTTGTGAATGTGTATTTATTTGAGTTTGAGATATTAAACAATAAATAATATCATGATTCACTATTTATTGCAACCAGCTGCTTAGGTCCTAGTAATACATTTTAGGGTTGGTTAATGGTTTGAACACCTAAAGTGACCTATAAACATGTCTGCCTCAACAAAACATTATCAGAGAATCAAAACAATGAGCTGAAATAGGCTAAATGTTTTGTGTTAACATTGTGCTGATGGTGGTACTGGAATAAGATGCCCTTTCACATTTCATACAACTTAAGTCAAAATATAAATGCATACTTTAATTTTAAAAAATCAGTTTAGGATTGTTGTTTAGTTCAGTGAATTGTTTCTACGTTTAGAGTTTGGATTCAGAGTTGTATTCGGGTCACTGATGTTTATGTAAATCACCAGTGATACTGGTAACAATAACACACATTGAATTGTTTTGATGTTTGAAAGAAAGACAAAAGGATTAATTTTCCATCTCTAGAATTAATGATTTTCTGTCCCAGCTTCTGAAAACCAAAAAACCAAGAGCTGCAGTTTTGGAGCTAAACGTAATGTCCCTGATGCATCATCACCATCAGTCCACTCTGTGGTGAGATCACCATTCTGGTTTTAAAATTCCTTGCACTCCTCCAAGAGGTGGGATATAATAAAAAAAATGAGCAATTGGTGAGAATCCCTACCATTCTCGGGGGTGCTGTTCAAATAGCTTCTCTGTTTTATAACGGTTCTGTTTTAGCCTTTCCAATCCCAATTGATAGTTTTCTCTACATACCAGCCCCCCCGTGAACCACCTGCATTAGTTGATTTGTTTGTGCTGGACGCAGCAATGCTTGCTAGGGTCAGAGCTGTGACTTGGGTTCAATTGCTTTAGATTGCCATAAGTGTGTAGTTATGGTAATCTAAATGTTTTAGGATGTGTGTATGCAGGATGTGTGGGAGAAAAAGAGAGGTGAGGCACAGAGGCAGTGAATTTGTAACTGAGTAGCCATGTGCTGTGTGGGGGTTTTGCAGTCACATCACTAACATTCATTCCAGTCAATACCACATATAACCCATAGATGTACAATATATTTGGCTTATAGCAGGCACAGGCACTATTTCATGCACTGAGGAGTCAACTGGAAGTCTGTGTTTCACTTCTGTTGCTGGTTCAGCATTAAAAAAAACCCAGTGAAGTCTTTTTCACTTTGGTTTTTGTTTAGATTAAACACATGTGTTGATTAGTGTTGTGGAGGTGCCAGTAAGCAGTTCTGATAAAGAGCCAAGATTGCTGTTTTCTATGACTGTAGCGTCATATTTACCATACAAACACAACTGCAGCATTACTTCTATTATCTAACTCGAGCCAAGAAAACAAAAGCCTGTATTGCTCAAAATGTCAAAGTATTCATTTAAATAAGTGTACACGTACACCTCATTATGTACTCCATTTCAGCGGTTTTGCTGTTTTTTAGAGAAATATTGATAAAATTCTACACACCATTGAATGTGCTACACATGAAGATGTTTGAATGTGTAGCAAGAGTCAGCAACTTGTGCAAAAAAAAATAAAAATAAAATAAAAATTATCAGTTCAAATAAAGTTGTTGCCAGGAAAAGCCACTTTCCATTCATTATTGTCAATTGTTATAAAGGCCACTTAATAGAAGGGACTTAAATGTTATAACATTTATGAATTACTAGTTAAGTATTCCAGCAGCATTGTTTCCTCACAGTGTAAAGCCAACTCTAGGAGATGTAAAAAGCTGACCTGTGAATTACCTGGCCCTACTCTCTCTTTCCTACTTTCCACCCTTCTTCCCCAGGAGAATCTCCACAGAGAGCGGGAGAAAGATAAAGAGAGAGAGACCACAAAATGACAAGGAAGATGAAAGGATTAGAAATATGGGCGGGAAGGGTAACTGGTCATCATGAGGGGCTACGTATGGTGTATGGCAGGTAGCAGAGTGAGAAAGCAGAGAAGAGAAGACCGAGGAGGCAGAAAGGAAAGAGAGTGGACATGGCTGGTGTTGAGTGCTGTTGTGTTTGTTTAGTCCCCTTCAAAGGCAAGCTTAATTATTTTACCATGCTGTGCCTGCAGAGACTGCAGGATTCATGGGCTGCTCTCAGCCCGTATCTCTTGCAACTGAGGTCTTAACCCTTTGGCTCCCACAAAACACTTGAAAGATTCCAGTCAAAGCGATGATCAGGCTCGGCGGCCTGCAACAAAGATCATTTGGAAATGTTTAAATAAATGACGGCCAACATTAAATTCAGCATGTTTTTCATCTTAACGTTAATAAATATCTCATTCCTTCAGCAAATGCTGGTGATGATAATGCACGGAGGTCCTGTTACAGAACATCTTCACAAACTTGAATCCCTGTTAAGGGTTGGACTGTTGCTTGCTGTCTGCAGAATAGTTTGCTTTTCACCAGTGGGTGCAACAAATCTAATCTCAAAACATGTCAATAACAGCTTAGACATTAAACCTAAAAATAAAATAAAATAATACAACGTTTGATAGACCAATTTAAATATGAGAGTAATAATTTGACATTAGTAGGATAAACATTACTTTTGTCATAACTGAATTAAATTAATTAAATGAAAACATACATTTGAAGGCACCACCAAGAGTGAATTAGCTTCAGTTAATGGGGGAAACCACACGTTTGGCCCTGTCCAGATTCCCTCACTGCCACCTCTATGATTCCAATAGAAAGAAATGACTTTGAAAACAACATATTGTGATTAAATCACTAAAAACACTCATTTTGTCAGTGACTGAACCTTCACAGAGAACTAGGTAAGCTGTTCCCCTTGTTTTTTCTCTAAGCTGGACCCAGCTAACCAAATTTTCCCAACAGATGACTCCAATAACCCATTTAAAGCCTTGCCACATGGTAGAGAACCCAGATTTGACATTATTTCAAGTTCTTTTCAATTTTAAAGATGTGGTAAAGACTCAAGTTTACTAGATATTTGACACATTCATAACACATCTATGAACATGTCATTGGACATCTGTAAATCATACCCTTCGATACATCTGGGCCATAACAGTTTAATCATGACAGCTGTACTGTAACTGGCTCTGTGTGTGTGTGTGTGTAGCATTTGAGATAACAAACTTTCACACTGAAGCTTGAATTTCTTCTCAGTCGATGGGAAGTGGATCTGATTTTCAGGACCTTCATCGTTGGTTATACCTTACACTCTGTTTTTTTACAGCTGGAGTATCGTGCACAAAAGCTCAGGGATTTACATTAAAACTTAGTGACTCCTTCAAATAAATTGTATAACAGGAATAGTGTCAGTGATCTTGTTCACTCAGTCCTGGCAAGCACACAGCAGATCACTTTACATCAAATGGGAATGCCACTCACTTTAGGAATTTATATGTGTTATTACTATGGTCTAGACAGTCTAGGACAGATGTCATGGAGATGTAAAATTGTACTTGCTCCATAAAAGGAACAAAGTATGAAAGAAGGTAAAGGTGTCAAGGTGCAATGGAGGAAATGTATTTCACTACAAAGACACTTATTTGTCAGTTCAGTTTAAAACAAGGCAGTTTAGTCCAATAGTGTCAAAGAAATACATTTTTTTTTAAGGAAACCCTTAAACATAGTCACTGGGAAATCTGCAGGTATTTTCTATTGCGCAAAAAATATGTCGCATTACTTCTCCCCACTGGAAAACATTTTTAAACTTTCTTTTTAAAGAAAAACAATGTTTTAAGAGTCCTAACTAGATTAAATGACTTGTAAGATTTCCTGCAGTGTGACAGCACCCAAGGTGATTTCTCTGGGAATACCATTTTCTGCCCCATAACTACCAATAATACAGACTAAAGCTTGTGGAGGTATAAAAAGAAATAAATACTCAGAGGACTCACAAAGTCACTCCTTCATCTGCTGAACAGTTCCAGATTTTACTTCCCGATGGCAGCGGTTTGGGGCTTTGTATGTGGTTTGTGGCTGTAGAGATGATGTGTTCATTACATTAGACAGACTGCACTATAAATTAACAGATAATATAAAGCTAACAAAGAAACACCAACACAAGAAATGAAAAGCTCATAAATGTGCCTCGCATTAGGGGCTTTCGTATTCTACAAATATATCCTATTATGATGACTTCTGCAGGTTATAATGGGATTTTTTTTTAAACCATTTTGTACCGTTAAAATAATAAGTCACAAACATGCACAGAAAGCCCAACATAGAGATGTTCACCAAGCTAATATACATTTGAAGTACTTTAATCAAAAGGTCCAGTTGTCATAAAAACAAGGGAAATAAATCATCCTAATTAGGGTGCAAGGTAGGATAAATCTAATCCCTTCACCAACTGTAACTGGACAGCATGCATCTCTGTCATAACTAATGTCAGTCATACAATTACAGTTAGCCTCCACTAGAGCAAAATGCCAGTTCCACTGAGTTCAGCTTCTCTTTTACACATCTGTCTGATTTAGATCATAGATTATATTAAAAAGAAAGAGTTATTGATGCATTGTTCAGTTACCTATTTGACAGAGGACTGCTGTTTTGAAGCCTTCAGATCAGCATTTTGACATTTTCGGATGAGGGGGTAGTCCTGGGGTGTTAACAGTCAGTGACAACGCAGGCTTAGTGAGATTCATCTGTACTTCACTGTGATACTAAATGGGATCCTAAATTTTGATAGTAATTTAAAAAAAAAAAAATCCAGAAATAACGTCACCTGTCATTGAAACTGAATTGTCAACTCCTCAGACTCCTATACATAACCTACATTTTAATAAGTGAACAAGATCACTCAAAGTGGTCATGCCTGTAGTAACGCATGATTTAAACCACTTAGTGTATTTTTGAAAAGAGGTAAAAGTAGTTTGACCAAACCATGTTAGGTATGTTTATTTCTGTTGTAATGTCAACCTTTTTAATACCATGGCGTTTAACACCTTTGGGACTGACTCACCTTTGAGGCCAGTCTCATGTGGTTATGATTGTAGTCTTCAATGCTGGCACCAGTATGCAACACAGTGGTTAGAAGTACTACCTAACAACAAGCACACACTGGGTTAAACCTGGACCAGTATGCGGAGTTTTCATGTTCTTCTGTGCTTGCACGAGTTATTTCTGGGAGCTCTGGTTTTTCCCACAGTCGAAAAACATGAAAAGTTAACCCTGGCTTTCTTGGATGCTTTCATAAAGACATTCTTAACCCCAAGTGTTTTACTTCCTATTTAAATAAAGTTTGATCAAAATAGATGCTACTTGTTGCTGCTATCACAGGGTTGCCATGACATTTTGCCAGCTGATTTTGTGTCTTAATTTTGTACTATGTTGTATCTTTTCTATACTGCGTCTTTAGAAATGACCTGTAATAACAAGTGATTCTGCAGCACAGTTTTACCATCATGTCAAAATCCAGTAATGATGAAAGTCCTGCACGCTCATTTAGGCTGCCCACGTTGATTCTACTGTCACACTCACATGACACAATCACTTGCACTTTTAATAAATGTTAAGCATTAGGATCATGTTTTTGCTTCATGTCTGAAAGTTAGTCTGCTACCTGCTGCCCCCACTGTCTAAGCACTTCATCAGCTCCTTGTCCACTGGGCAGCTACCTGTAGACTCTCAGCATAACATCACCATTCATAAAACTCCCTATTTGCTGTCTGAAGCTTGTTGTTGGAGCCTAGATGCATTACTTTTGGTGCTGAGCTGTATTTAGTGCTAATTATCTAATGTTGGTGCTGTTCATCCATGTTAAAGAGATCAGTCTAAAATACTTTGTGATGTGACCGGTATTTTAGTGACACACCTGGGCTTGGAAGCAGTGATCTGCCATTTCTCGCTGTCTCAGCACAGCAGTAAAAGTCACTGTAAAACTGCATCATGGAAAGCGACCCCTCTGCTCCTCTTCTTTTGTTCTTATTTCACCTTTTTTTGTTTTGTTTTTTTCCATCCCTTCATCTCATTTTCTATTTCTGTCTGCTACACCCCGCTTTACCATTTGCATCCCCCCCCGTCCCCCTCTTTCCTCTGTAGTCTGCAACCTGTGGAAACAATTAGACCTTGTAAGCAGGGGCCTTTTGCCCCCGTCGTGTGGTCGGTTTAACCTGTTGCTCCAGAAGGATCTCTCCTCATAGTGCGACCACCACCTTGTCAGGCTCAGTGGGTGGGTTAAGGATGATTTGGGGGGTGGGAGGGGGGACTGTTTGTGATGGTAGGAACTAGGAGACCACCAAGCTGCTTTTAAATGTATCTCCTAAGGGTTTAGCTGCTTTGAAATGTCAGTGACACAGCAAGATCACAAAGACACTCTGAAAGAAAATGGAAAATCTTTACGAAATGTGTCACTTTCTTGTTCTCTGTCATTATCTTTTGTATGTTATTATGTTGCAGGCCTGATAGGATAAGGTTCATCCACTTTAGGAGTAAACAAACTCCTCTTTTAGCACGAGAACATCGCCTTTCACACTCATTTCACCCTCTCCTTAACTGCCAGGAATGCTTTTAACAATTCACTGTTGGACACAGAGCAACATGGAACGCTGGGAGATTGTTGCATTCCAAAGGGGAGCATTTTTTTTAGTTGCTCTTCACGTGTCAATCAGCGACACTATCTCCTTGTCACCCTAAACCCCCCCAACCCCCACCTCTAAGACACACAAACACACATACACTGTGAACCTACAGCCCGCTTTACTGCATCGCAGTTTAAGGACATAGTCGTCAATGTGTTAAGCACCTAAGAATGCAGGCCTTATGGTGGGTGTAGGACACACAAACACAGTTTTCTCAGACTTCACACAAAGGTCTCTTCCACCACTAACATCTGTGATGTGGGTCACTGAGGAGCGCCTCTCCTTTGGTGACACACAGTAAGCACCAGATCTCTTCCAGTCCTTTAAAAAAGGGGGGAGGGAGTATAGTTTTCCAGCCTCATAAGTCATGTTATTATTTTATTCCATTGTGATTTGGTTGACTGTAAAATCAATCAAGGCTTGCAGCTGAATCCGATATCTGAAATGATAAGGAGCAAGCTGGGTCACAGAGGGCAAACACACATCTCACACAATACCAGCAAACTTTCAACAGCTCTCCTTCCGACACACAAACACTTTCAGCCCTGGTGACATTCCCTGGCACATTATCAGTGCGTTGAAAACACCTGACTGGTATGTGACAGTTGCAGTTAGTGACAGTTCTCTTTTAAAGTGAGGACTGGGGAGGTCTTGGTGGTGGGTTGGGGTTTAAGGGTTGATCCATTTGATAGGAGTCCTGCTGGATACTTGACAGGAGCTGTCAGTGAGCCGAGGGGAGGGTGGTGCTTATCGATCAAACACCCCTCCTATCTGCCACGCTGACCTTCATGTCCCGAGGAGGGGCTGCTCTGGTGGGAAGACTGTAACGGGAGATGGGTGGGAGGGGGTAGAGGGATGTCTCGTGATTGTGAAAGTCAATTCAGTACAATAACAAAGCTAATGCACAGAAAACCTGCCACAGATGAACTTACCGCTTATCCTCGCCACATGAGTTTTCTCAGTGAAATTACCTTATCATCCAAACTATACAACTGACACGAGTCCTGTTTCTGACATATAAGATTACAACATCTAGAAAATGTAACTTTATCCAGGGAAAGTGGTGGAACACTAGAAAGAAAACAACTGCTATTTTTAAAAGCTTATTCTGACCGCTAGTTTGACTTCTAAAATAGGACACTATGGGCTTCTTGAGTCTCCTAATTCATTAAGGAAGATATGTTGCTAAGGTAACTAGTCCAAAACATCGTTAAAAGTAAATGCTAAAATTTTAATATACAAAAGAAACAGTAAAACTTCAACTTTATTGATGATGATGATAACCTTTTATTTCAGACATATAAAGCAAACACACCAATAACACACATATATACGGATACCTGCATATACATGTACACGTACATATGAATGTGTGATAGGAAGAAGTATGCATATATTTATTAATCCCTACCCCGTGCTTGAAACTTTATTGATTCAAAATTTTCCTCTTCACCTGCACTTCCCCTCAGTACTTGTATACATTTGCGCCACCAAAAAGAAAAAAGAAAGGCAAAAGCAAAACAAAACAAGGTAAAACTAAATATATCAAGCTTTTTTAATTAATAAAATTATTGTTGCTAAATGTTATGTTTGTCAACTAATCAACTCAATAATTCAGGTACCAACATTTACCTAACCCAAACCCCGTACGGTTACTAGGACCGAAGTTTATCAAACAGAAATTTAGATGGAAATTATTAATTTTGTATCAGGAGACAACTTTAATTGCTTTAATTACTATTTGTCACACCATGGAGGTGAAACCCGAACATCAAAGACATCATATACAGGCTCAGTTCATGGTTTGAAAATGTTGTGTGCTTGCTGTCCACTTGTATGCACAAACGCAGCATCATATTGTTAATGACTGAAAAGCAGCAGATGCCAGCCAAAGGCAAAGTTACTCATGCACGTCTTTGCAAATTTTCCAGCCCGTTTGGAGTTGAACCAATCACATGCGCTTTGCTTTGACCTTCAGACTACGACTGTTCACACGCGCACACACACAACATTTGAATTTTGTATTATGGGTTTTCAGGGATTCAGTAGTTTCCAGAATTAAAAGTAAACACTTAAATCATCAGGGCAGCGACAGGATTGGTTGATGCTGAAAAACGTTTTTCTTTCTTCAAAATCTGGCATTGTGCCAAGGTTTATTTTTGCTGGAGAGATGGACGCCGTGCATGAAACCCTGCAGCAGCAGAAATGAGTTCGACACTGGGACACCCAGTCATCTTGTGGCTGACCATAACCAGTGTTTAGCCAGGACAACCTTTGGCCACTGGTCATTAGAGCACCATGCTGGACCTGCTGTACCGTTGTCAAAACACTGCACTTGGCGGGGACTCCGCTCAGCAGAGTCTGACTGGGAAATATGTGACTTTAAAATTGTGTATTACAGATAGAGTCATCTATGTGTCAGTGACTTGTATGTAGGCTCTTTACCCCCAAATTTTGGTCTTTTATGGTAGATGGCATAAAAACTTTATGTTTTTATTTAATTAAAGTTGAAGTATGTGCTTTTATAAAGAAAGCTGAAAAGTCGAAACATGGGGTCTGATTTGTGGTTAATGGGCTCCCCCTACAGTCTCCTGCGTTTGTCACAACTCCATGTCGGCTGTGCACACAATGACTACATGGCTCTGTTCTCAAGAGAACAGCAAGAGTTTACTCATATCAGATGTATAATTACTATCACATCTGAATTTGTGTGCACACACTTCCTCACATGCCACTTAGACACACATCCTGCCTCTTCTTTCCTCCCTGCCTTTCTCCTTCCTGATCTATAAATACTCTGTCATCTGCAGAGGTTGGCTCTGAGAGGCGTTGACCCCGGCCTCTCTCCGTCCAGCAGAGCAGTGATTTATGGAGGCTCAGGTTGGTGCTAACCTTGCACTTGAGCACTGGCAGTATAAATGATGGTGGGTCAGTGGCACCGTGGATGGAGGGGAGAAACTCTCTATCTGTGGCTCCACCTCTCTTTCTTTCTCTCTCTCTCTCTCTACTCTCTGTCCTGTTATCATCAGTGTGATAGAGACATCATCAAAATCTCCTGGGAGTATAAATAGTGCTAGATCAGGTGACAATGCCAGCTCTGGCCTTTGATGGGAGCTTTAATTTCATGCCTAATTTCTCTCGGCAAAGCGAGGATCGATGCTGGCCTGCCCGTGCTCCCTATCCAAAGACAGAGAGCGAGGAAGGACAAATGCTCACCGCTGAGTGATGTGCAAGCACCAAGATATCTAGCTTACCTGTAAACACACATGCGTCGGTACTCCTCACAGGAAGAAAATAGGTTGACAAACGTAGACAGATACCAGGTCGAGAAACTCATGCAGAGATGCCTGCACCCACATAAAACTTAAACAATCAATACAGCTGGAACAGATAGCCTTGGAAATAAGAGCAACAAGCAAAATATAACTACACAGCTACCCACCTGTGTGTTGTGTGTGCTACACATTGCCATAGTGATAAATATGTCCCAGCTTGCAGCCCCAGGGAGGCATTGAACTCTAGCCCCTCTATAATGACTTTGTCTACCTATCGATCCGACCATGATCCATGTACTGTAATTCTTATATCATCAGGCCCGGCCCCAGCAATAACTCCAAGTCATATTTCGGGGCCTCCCATCCACTTGACAACTTAATGATGCAAGGGTCCTTGCCGAGTTTGGACTTTTAGCTCCCCAGCACACCTCTCCCTCTCTCTTCCTCCTGCAGGGCTCTAATTTCCTTCCTTGTTCTTTCAGACTAATATCAGCAAAGGCACCGAGAGGCTGCTCTCTCTGAGGACCTCCCTCTCTGAACCACATATCGTCTCCTTTTCACCTCTGTGCACTTGCAGTATAGCACAGGGTTGGTGTCTGACTGCTGTGCATCTGTCTCTGATTTGGAGCACAGCCCCTTTCAGGCTCCTGGGGAGACTCAGCTGTCCCTCTTTAGACCCTGTTCTTTTTCTCCCTTTGAGCCAAGGCTATATTTCATTGTCATTTCAGCCCTCTCTTTCTAGCCTGGGTGTAATAGCGGGAGATATATGAGGCTTGTTTCTGCAGCCTTCTGAGCTTCCTCAGCCTTTTATAAAACACTGTCAGAGTGACAAAACAGCAGCCCTTGGGTATTCGGGCACAGATGCCCCCTTATCCTGAAGCAATTTCTCAATATCCTGAGCTGATCCTTTTAGTAAAGAGATAACATCTGGGTCCTTGGACAGGATGAGTTTGAACAGTCATCCTGGACAGAGTCGTAGCTCATCTGTATAGCTCTGTCTGCTTATACGCCATGGGCTGTCTGTCAGTTCTGTTTTTATAAGCACTGATTTAGGGTGCAGCCCTTGAATCCTGGGCCAACAGGAAACCACGGGAGCATGCGGTGCCCCTGATAGGAGGTTAAAGCGAGAATTTATCCAGTTATTTTTTATTCTAATGCTGTGTCGGGTTATGTTCATTACTGTCGCTGTTAGAAAAACTCTAATGATGTTCCACCTGGCTGCAAAGACACAAAACAACGCTGTACCTGTGAGACACGGCCCTGATTGAGATGTGAATAAAATCGAGGAGAAGAAGATGAGAGGGAGCAGATGGGGTCTGCAGGCAATTAATGCTGCATGTTGTGTTGTTATTCTTCCACTTTGTTCCTGTCCCTCACCCCATCCTTAGTGACAGCTATCCTCTTTATATGTCTGCAGAATTTCTCCTTCCTGTCAGTTCTACCCATCCCCACTGTTTTTTTTTTAACTTCTTCTCATCTCCATTGCAGTCTTCCCTCCTCCCATCTTTAGCTTCCCTCCTTCCTCACACTCACGAGGCGCACAGTCTCTGTCTCCTCTCTCCCGCGCTCTACCACCACCACCACCCCCAGCCTTAATTGGGAGTCAGGGAGAGCAGTGGAAATCGCATTAACGCGGGCCCTGCCTGGGTGTGCCATCCATCTTCTTTTTTATTACGCCGCGCCGGGGCTGCTTGGGCGCTGCCGTTCGATTTGTCACCGGCCTCGTTCGCTGATAACAGGCATTTGTCATCGCCTTGCCTCCCTGTTAATGTTATCATCTCCTCCCTGACAGCCGCCCTCCGCCGGGGAGCGCCGGCGACAAAGCACATCCGTCAAGCGAATATTTCCACGGCTAAGGGGACCGCACACTGCAATAAGCCACATTAAAGCACTTATGAAGGGTGCAGGCCGAGTGTGTACGTGTGTGCGCTTGTGTGCGAGTCTACGTACCGGTGCCATAGTGCGCAGTAGATTGTGCGCTGCGTGCGCATACACATCTGCACACACACGTGCGCAGGAGCGTGCGCTCTTGTCAGTGCCGTAAAAAAGCGAGGTGGGGGCCGACAGGGAGAGGAAGAGGTAATTTGTTGCAATTAATTACGCAGTGAGCGTGGCTTTGTTGTGTAGGAGAGCATTTTATCTGTTGGAATGCTTTCTTCGCCAGGCTGTGATGCTATTTGTTTGATTTATAGCTTCTGCCAGCCCGAGGCGGAGCGAGCCTGCGTGTAAGTGTGTGTTTTCACATGTGCACAATGCTTTGGCATTATCCACAGAAATATACTGTAGTCTCGGTGACAAGGAGCCCTTTGTTTGAAAGTGACATTACATATGAACAGCCATGCTGCCCCTACTTGTGCCTCTCTGCAAGACCGAAACGCTTCTGTCCATTCAGCAGCAAATCAACAACGCCAAAGCCTGACCTTCCATCACAGTTTGCCTCACTTTTCCTTCCGCTTTTGTGAGTAAAGAAGACGTGTTTTAAAGTGCTGTGAGTATTCTACCCATCCTACAGTGATATGATGATGTTTCCAACATTGGCACGGTCCACCCCTCTTCTCTCATCTGTGATATCAAAACAGGCATTTGACATTGTGTATCCATTCTGCCTCAGCTGGGGGTTACAGGGCCTGACAGATGGATCAGCCAGCCTCAAGGCAGAGGGAAGAGATGAGCGAAAGAAAAGCAGTGCTCCCCATCTCTCAACATACTGTATGATTCCCAAATATGCCATAGCACGTCATATGGTATGGCAAATGTTCGACCCTCACAGAGAAAAATAGTCAGTGATGGCACTAACACACTGAGAAGTACATCTGAGCAACATTATACCAAAGCTTCTTCACGCTATGATCACACAGTTTGAGATGAACGACTAAAGTAGACGGTCATAACTTAGTAACACTTTAGTAACATTTTAACTGACACACTTTGCGCAGAATGACGGAACCAGAGGTAGATAATAAAACACTTTGTTTGATTTACAATGTCATAACAACATTTTGACTAATACATGCTGCCTCTGTGTCATTAGCCAGAGATCACTTTTTATTTTAATAACTAAATCTGAGGTTGACTCCAAAAGAGAGTCAGTCACCACAGACACCTGTGTTAGCACATGCAGTATTAGAGTAAAACGAACAAAATAAAATATTTGTTCTTGCTTATTAATTTCCCCATTGAGAAAAAACAGCAATAGCTGGTAGCTGTCTGCAGACATATGATCTAATTCGAGTCATCAAACTGGACCTCCTTGTTATGTTTGTGGTTTCAGACCTCTTAGAGCAGCGGTCCCCAACCCCCGGGGCCTCAGACCGGTACCGGGCCGTGAGAGTTGAGGCTCAGGTGTGAAATGTATGGTTTTCAGGGTTTTTATCGGTTTTCAGCGTTATTTTGTTATCGTTTTTATCGTTATCTCGGTTTTCCTGGGTCTTTTCACGTGTGTTATGAATAAATCTTCTTTTTTTCGGTACCGGTACTAGTTTTATTTTGTTGTATTTATCCGCGACACCTTAAAGGCCAGTCCATGAAAATATTGTCAGGCATAAACCGGTCCATGGCGCAAAAAAGGTTGGAGACCGCTGTCTTAGAGCTCTTGCTTTGCAGGTAATTTTACTCTAGTCTGTACTCCAAATTTTATTGAGTAAAATTATAGTATTTAACAATTATCCTTAATTAACAACTATCTGTAATTTACCCATAGAGCCTGTGAATGCACGTTGCTAACTAAACTTGCTAGCATTACCAAAACATTCATTTTAATAACTACATACCATCTGCAGGAGAAACACCAGCCAAATTTGACAGCTATTAACATTTTTCTTAATAGCTTATATCTGTGAAACACTTGTAAAGTAAGTAAGGTCTGTTTATTTGCCCTTCAGTTATAACAATCTTCCTTAGTGCATGCAGTACTGTAGTATGTTTTTTTCTGAGCACTTGTTGCCCATATTGAGCAGTTAGATGCCTGCTGTGTACGACAGTCTCCCTGTTGATAAAAAATGATGTTATTTGATGAAATTAGATCTGCAACTAAATAGACCTTGTGGTGACAATGTTTTCTAAACTGCTATTACAAACCCAAGAATGAACTGTGAACCTTACTGTTGAATGATTTATTTGCTAATAAAGCTCCTTTCAGCTGCTACTTTATTAACACGTGGTCGCCAAAGTGGAAAGCTATGCATTTTTTTGATTTGGCAGATTGTTGCACCGGAGGCCTCTCCTGATGCAGTCTCAAAGGGATTTTTGTCTTCTCACGGGATAAAACTAGGGTGTCTTTACTTGTCAGGCAGATCTGTAAACCACTAAATTCTAGAGATAATGAATGATTTATTAACCAATAATAAGAATCAGAATAATCCTGCCTTTATTAAAGCTTTAACTTACTGGGCAGCATTTGCCTGCCTTTCAGGCCAAAGTTTGAGTTCTGTTGTTGCCCTTTGGTGTGAATAGCTCCTTTTGCAACGTTTTTCCATTATGTCACTGTTGGGAATGATTTTGGTTGCAGTTTGAAAATCTCCGTTTTATTTGTGTATTATTTTCATAATTCATTTTTGTTCGTGCTGTAATTGCAAGTGTTGTTGTGTTAGCTTTATGGTAGTTTTGGTGAGACGCAATGATGCCACACAATATTTCTCTTGATTTTAATTTTCTAAGTGTGGGAGTCCTTTTCCAGCATCACATCAGCTCAATGAATGTGAAGCAAATATAGCCCCCAAAAGAAGTCAAAGTATTGTGCTAACTCAGAGGTGCTGCTTAGGGCTTGATGTTAAAGTAGAAATGCACTTCTGAGTTTATGAATGGAATTTTTTCATATTGTTTTGTATGTTTGCTTGTTATTATAGGCAAAACACAAAGAACAAACAGACAAAAGAAATCCAGGGTCAGATGTATTTTTGTGTCTTGTAAATGATAAAGCATTAAAAATTGACTGAGCAATCTTGTGCAGCTACTATACAAGATTCTTCAGCGGTATACTAACTAATTACTCTATATAAAGTTTGCATGCATGTGTATTTGGAAGAGGATGTGTTTGTGCTGTGATCTCTGAACTTGACAAGGCCAAGGTCTGATAACTTCTTGTTAGTGATCATGATCGACTACAGCTAGGAGTTTCTCTTCGCCAGTATAAAAAGGATTTGTTTGACAGCATTCACTGGATTGACCGATATTCAGAACAAAGTCAAAGGAATTTGGGGATGATCCAAAACTGACACCTTCAAGCTCGACTAAAATATGTAGCTGCCTACACGGACAAGCCAAATGCCTTCTGGAGAAAAGTTTTATGGCTAGATTAGACAAAGACTGAGCAATTTGGCCAAAAGAGGTGTGCTTGGAGGAGAAAAGGTGAGGCTTTCAAAGTCTAAGAACACTTCACCAACTTTAAGTGTGGTGGTGGTAACATCATGTTCAGAAGCTGTTTTGCTGTCAGTAGTACTGGTACCTTGCACAAAGTGGATGGGATAATGAAGAACTACTGTCAAATTCTTCAGTTAAAACTTTGATACAGTTGGATGTTTCAACAGGACAATGATCCCAAACACACATTAAAACTGGTTTTGGAATGGATACAGGACGCTAACATTAAGATTCTGGAATGGCCTTCCCAAAGCCCCCACCTCCTCCATAGACTATGGTTAAAAGCTATTACCACATCAAGAAACCAGTTTAAATTAAATCTACCAGTTCTGTCAAGAAGAAAGATCAAATGTCCAGTACGAGTTATGACAGAAGCATAATTCTGGTTACCAAAGGCATCTACAAAAGGTCCAACCCACTAAAGGACGTTTAATCAAATATTAGTGGGGATATATGTATATTTTTGAGTCTGTATGCATACTTTTAATTTTGAGTGGATTTGAGAAAATACAACATGAATTCACAACTGTGTCCCCAGTTCATATTTTCTAAAAGCATTAAAAATGTTTGCCATACAATCATTCCAACCTTAAAAAAAGAACAATTCAAAGGAGTCATTAAAAGTCCAAAATTACCATGACATTCATGCCCATGAAGAGTATGTAAACTTCTGACCATAACTGTATGCAGTGACAATTTGCACGAAGCAGCTGATCTGACAGTTCCTTGTCTGTATCACTGACAGTGTTGGTTGAGCTCCTATTCAACTGGCTGAATTCCTATTTTTTGTTATGGAAGTCGAGGGTTCCATAGCCGTTCATCGGAGCCATTTTTAGTTCACTATTTGGATACAGCTCTTCTTCACAGATCTCATTCTTGGTGGCAAACATCTGGCTGATCTCCAAGAAAGTTTTGTTCTTGGTCTCTGGAATGATGAAGAAGGTATAGACAGCCACTCCCAAGCAGACCACACAGAAGATCAGGTAACAGAAAGGACCTGTAGCAATCTGGGGTGGAAGGACACAAAAAAATACAAATGCACAGTTAAAGACACAAAACATGAAAGGTAGATTATTGGTTTTGTTGGCTTAAAGGTTAACGTTAGCATTAATAGCATTAGCATTAACATAGCAAATTTTTAAGGCAAGTACTTCCCTTTTTTTTTTTAAAGCTGTAAATGATCTACTAGGTTTCCAAACTAGCCAGGGGCTCTTTTATTGCCCTTATTGCCATTATTTTTGCTGGAAAAGACAGTAAGATCAGTACCAAATCGGTGATGTTTTGCAGCAGGGGAAATGTTTTGGTATAAACTCTAAGGTAGGCTATAAAACAGAAAAAACACAGGACAGGGTGTTTAGCCTAGCTTATCCCAGAGACTAGAGGAAGACGGTACCTGCTAGCCTGAAGACCTAAAACACTTTCTGAGAGCAATGAAGTTATTTTGCTTCATGTGGAATAAAAACAGAAAGATTAAGGAACGTGCAATCTCATATTTTAAGATCTATGGCCAGACTAATTACTGACTGCCTCGGTCACTGTCAACTTAACAATTAATTGTCCTCTTTACTTTGTAGCTGTTCACTTGGAACGAAGCCGAGGACAATGACAGACAGCAAGGTCGGGACTTTTAATTGGCAATTTTATTGGTATTTGTGGAGTCACTTCTGTTCAGACAAAAGTGCACAGCCAGTCGTATACACACAGTAGATGTGCATCAAATGTCAAGACTACACATGTACAAAAAAATAAAAAATAGAAATAAAGCCTTTTTACATGTTTTTTCACTATAAACTGGACAGTATATTTAGATGGCTTTTGTGTACATTTGAATTTAGCTCTGTGGGATACAAGTCAGTGCTAACCTCTAAGAAGGGAAAGACAAAACCAATGGTGAAGTTG
Source organism: Rhamphochromis sp. 'chilingali' (assembly GCF_963969265.1). Classification (NCBI taxonomy): domain Eukaryota; kingdom Metazoa; phylum Chordata; class Actinopteri; order Cichliformes; family Cichlidae; genus Rhamphochromis; species Rhamphochromis sp. 'chilingali'. Next base: position 9,623,744 of record NC_137948.1, read on the forward strand.
GACATCCAGTTGAGGCAACCAGCTACGGTGTACGCAGCCGGTCGATGAGACTGCTTAAACAGCTCCGCAGTGATCAGGAAAGGCACACCCGCTGTAAAGAATACACAAAAACATATTTTTCTTATTCCAAAAATATTCCCAACAACACCACATGAAGACAGTTTAATCTAACTAAGCATCCTGTTATAACACAAATCACATTTAATTACTTAGTATGGCTATATGAATCTATTGGGTGATGTGAAATTAACATCGGCATCTTAGTTCATCAATTACTTTATCAATACTCCCACTCAGGACTCTTCCTTGGCAGTTACTCAAAATTAACAGAAGATGATTAATGATAAACATTTCACAAGCCCAAGTGCTATTATATTACACTCCTTTTTCTACATGTACTTCATTATGTGTTCATTATTACTCACTAATCATAGACTGACAAGAGAGGAAGGTGTTTGTCAAGACGGCAAAACTCCACTTCTGAACCACAAGACACAGAATAGCTTAGCTCATGCAATTCATTAGTTTAAGATGTGCCTTAACTTTAAACATGTGATTCTTCATTGTTAGAAGTGAAGGCTATGAAGGAGAAATATGCATTAGTATAAGCTCTAATGATTAGCTTTCCGAATAATTTCCTCATTATTCTGTGCATGATAACTGCAGAGAGAAAAGTTTAATATTGTCAAACCAATAACTACACCATAATTTGTCAACATCTGCGGTATATATGGGAGGGCATCAATGTGCAAGCAAGGTTTCATTTGAAGGAAACCATATTCATCACAGCTAGCTTATGAACAATGAGCCATTAGAAGTCTAATTGCAGCAAGAGAAATCCTTGTTTGCTGAGGTATAGATTTTGCCTGTTTGACGAATGACGTTATGTAAACCAGATTTGTTCTAATCCATCATCCTCGCAGGTTCGCTCGACGTGGCTCTCATCGTTGTAAACTATTGCCTCTTAATTCACTTCACTCATCTCATCCAGTGTACAAATGGCTGTGAGAATGGAAGCAGTGTGGCAGTTAGGATTTCCTAATTTACAAGACTAATGAAATACAATATCTCCTCACAGCCAGAGGAGGAGTGTGGAGGATGGGGTGCTGATGTTTTCAAGCTTTAATGCCTGCTATTGTGCAAGTTTCCAGCAGGGTGCAGTGTTTCCTCATACACAGGATTACTTCTAGCTAATGCAATCACATGTAGGTTTGAAAGTGTTGGAAAGTTTTCATGCCAGATACAGATACAAGATTGTTTTTTTGTTTTTTTTTACCTGGACCTATGCAGAAGCCAGCAATAATCCCAATAACACAGCCCACACTGATGTAGCGCATGTAGGACAACTGCGGCTGTGATTGGTCAAACACAAGTCATGAGTTGCAGATAGTCACACACAGTTTTTTTTTAATATTATTCATTTATATGATGACTTCAGATGGAAAAATCTCTAAGCCTATCTAACATTTTATTTTGTTTTAAATATTTCGTCAGTGTCCTATGTTCAGCTTCAGTGAGTTTACTTTAACAGCAGTGAAATGGTCACTGAATGAAATGCTTTTTAACAAATTTGATAGTCTTTTGCAGCGAAACCTGCTTTGCATTTGTGCATCATCCTTTGTGCAGTCCACCTCTTTGGATGAGACATAGGAAATAGTTGCTAAACATGCAACTGAAAACAATCTTACAGATAAGTGTGTTTTGACTGGTGTTCCTGTGGACATGGTAGCTTTTAGTGGCATTTAGAGGTTTCTGCTAGCAAACCATGTTTGGAAAGAGGCTTAGCATGGCTTTGAAGTGAAGCTTTCACCTGATATAATTTTCTCATTTTTCACAGAGGGTGTCACTTAGAGGCTTTTGCATCTGAAGACATACAATAATTTATGTAAATTAGGTTATGTCCTAAGCTCCATGTAATGTACTATAATGTCATGCAAAATATTCCTAAACCAGCAGGATATCAGATGACATGTACCTGGAAGAGGACAGACACAGTGATTCCGGCACAGCACAGTCCCATAAAAAGGAAACCACCAATCATCAGTGGTCTTCTGCCCAGACGCTCAATAGTGAAACACTAAATAACGGACAAATAAGCAGGACTACATGTGACTAACCCATAAAAATAGATTTTCAAAAAGTTAGTTGCAATTATACAAATCTTTCGTTTGCATATATATATATATATATATATATATATATATATATATATATATATATATTTTCAATAGAGTATAACATGGCCCTGTGCACGCTACAGAATAAATGACCTTCATTAGGTTTCAGCTCACCTTCCCCTAATCAGATTTTATGCAAGCATGACCAAGACAACAGAAAACACAAACTGAAACAGTCAAGTTAAACAAAACAGACTGTGCATGACTACATGTCATAACCAAAATAACCAAAGTCATTATTTCTTTTAAGTATTTTAGGTAAGAAGTTACATGTTTATCAGAAGGGAAGGCATTTGTTTTTCCCAGTTTCTCTTTTTCTTGTGGATCAAGACTGAAGTTACCATCAGTCATACAAGGCACAGATTTATTGCAACCCCAAGTGCTTCATGGTTAATTAATCTGCTAATTCTATTTTCAGTTTAGCAGCCATTAAATCCATAACAAAACAAAAAATGCAATTTTTTATGTCAAGTTCCCAATATACTTAATTCTGTTGTATATTTTTGCTTTAACACTGGTCAAACAGATCTCAGACCAGGAAAACAGCAGCACATTATCACATCTGTGTTCCAACGTTACAAGTCCAAAATATAAAAAAATCCTTGTATAATAGAAATACATTCATTTCATCTTAATGTGTGTGTGTCTACTCACCCCCAGCATCCCTGAGATGACCTCAATGGCCCCAGTTCCCACTGTTGTGTACTGAATATAAGGGTCTGCGATTCCTGCATTCCTAAAAATGTCATTTGTATAGAACCAGATCTGAAATTGACACAAGGTTTATTGATATGTTGAATCCTTTGGACTATTGATACAGCAAAAATCAAAGTTTGCCTTGTTTCCTTAAGGAGCCAAAAAGTCACTCTGCTTATCTGGTAATGCACACGATTCATCATAGTGATCATTATCACAAGGCCGACCATCACTCATGCATTTGAGATACAGCTTTTCATCAGTATGGACTCCTGACAAGTACTCCCCTTGAAATTAATTTGCGCATTCTCATTAATCACACTTTGCTGATACAACATCCATCATTGATGATGTGCGGACAAGATCGTGATCAGTGCAGTTAAATGCTGTCTTGTTGATTTAGTAACCATACATATAACATTTCATCACCATTGGAGGCTTGAAGTATGCAAACAGACGAGCAAAGCAGAAGGCCTGCACAAGCACAAACAATTCCAGAAACTTAAACAACTGGGATAAGATTTGATGAAGATGAATATAAGCTGCTAGGCTAAAACGCCTCCTTACTGAGCTAAAATCTCCTCTAATATAAGAATTGTGTTATATGAGTTGATTCATATATTTTGTTTTACGCACATGAGCACTAAAGTGCAAGCCAGTAACACTGCAGTGATGTCAGAGTGCTAAGCAAAGTAGCCATGGCTCATTTCACTCTGGAGCTTTTTTCAGCTTTTTCAGGCCAAACTGTTTGTTTAACAGAAGTAGCCTCATCTAATCACAGGATTTCAAAAGTGTTCTTGGATTATTTAGCTCATCTAATCTGACATGCCTCAGTGTGTAAACCTAACCTAGATTTACACAATGAGGTATGTACAGTTAAAGTAGGAAAAGTTAAGTAGGAGAAAATCACAGTCTTAAAATGACTTAATCTCTGGGCTTACTCAAAGCTACAATGCCAACTATACTACTTCAGTATTACCAAAACAAGCATCTGTCTTGAGAAACTGTCCTTGAGAAGACAGATGCTGATAACATAATAGTTTAATGGCAACTTCTACTTTATACAACCTAGTTCAGGAAACCGTTCATTGAGCACATTTGTGTCAAATGTCCTAGTGCCTTACACTTCCACATTACAAAAAGTGGATAAAACCTAGTTCACTTTTTAGTGGAGTATGTTGATCCTAAACAGATGCAGGTAGCCTCAGCACATGTCTCAACTTACTCTACCTTAAGAAAAAACAACCAAAGAGCGTAATCCTCATTATCCGTTTTATTACAGCATTCTTATTTGGAACTGATTTTGCTCATGCTGAATTATCCACTACAACCAGTACAAAGACACTGGAAATCATTCATTACATTCATCTGGAAAATATTTTGTTACCTGAAAATTAACTTTATGAATTTAGTTATGCATTTATTTGTCCCTTCTTTTCCTTCTTCACGATTTATCCATGATTTCACTTGTTTATGATTATGAATATGTAGTCGATGCTTTGTCGTATTCTCTTGCTTCGTGTAGAAGTGGAAGAACGAAAACAAAGCAAGAGCAGCAACAAAATAATAGCGGGGCTGCCACTTTATGATGTGAATGACAGTACAGCTACAGTAGTACTTGCAGAAGAAATAGCTCTTTCATCATTTTTCCTAGGTTGAGTGGCTCCCCAGCTGGCTGTAATAACTCTACAAAATCAGCACCACAAATACTGTAAAAGCACCATGTTGTAACATGTTGAATAATATCTGGTTGTGCACAAACTCAGTCTGTATGAATATGATTATAAGTATCCAATATTTTAAGAAAAAACATGCACATTTACTTTTCAAACTCTCTTGAATTGCTTAGTTTTACTTTTCGTGTCTCAGATTTGGAGACACTACTTCTTCTGGAGGTTTGAAGCCTTCCAGTGTTCCTGGCTGGAACAGCTGGGACTGAGAGACTCAGTGGGGTGCACCCCTGCTGCGAAATGGCACTAGCATATGAGCCTGCATGCCTGGAGCCTCCATCCATATGAAGCAATGAGTACAAAGATGTGTTTGACTTTGTGTTCGGATGGGTGGACCTTGTTATGTGAGGTAACGCTGAGGGAGAGCACCAGGAGATAATGAGGCATGGTCACATCGCCCCCTGCTTAGTCATTCAGTGGGTGTGAGACTGTGATGTATGGATGGACGGGAGGAGCCCAGCTGGGAACTCTCGCACTATAAGATCTCCCTCTCATATAATAACTGCACAGTTGTTGCACATTCAAAATGTGACAATACACACACATATAAACAAAAGATGAAAAAAACAACACAATAGTTCTCCTACTCACGGCATCAATCCCAGACAGCTGCATGCCGATGTTGACCACTGCAACAGTGAGGACCTGCCAGCGGACACAGCTGTCCATGAGGAGGCTGCAGACAGAGAGGGTCTGCATGGAGGACAAAGAGCATTGCTCCTCCTGCATCTCTTCAACCTCAGCCTGAATGTTTCCTTTAGTACGGAACCACTTTAGGGCTACAGAACGGAGTGAAACAGGAGTCTTTTTTATTAAACCAGTTTTAATTCATCCTTCAAGTATCACAGTGAAAGGATTATGTAAAGTTTGAGAATCTGTTCTAGGCGTCTTGATCTTCCTTTGTAATAGGGGTTAGGGGTTAGGTTATTCAGAAAAGGAAAGCAAGAAATGCACTTTTTAACCTGCAATGGTGGCATGCACATCTCCTCTCTCTATTAGCAGATATCGTGGACTCTCTGGAAACCATGGCAACAGTATCAGCTGGACCATGGTAGGAACCGCCACAAGAGACAAAAGCAGAGGCCAGTGCTCTTCCTGTGTGGGGAAAAAACAACCCCAATAAAAACCAAAGACCTCACCTAAACCTTGATTTAAAAAAATAATAATATCATCATCTAAAACTATTCATTCCATCTTTACCATCTTTGTCTTTATACCTACAGTGGGGCAAAAAAGTATTTAGTCAGCCACCGATTGTGCAAGTTCCCCCACCTAAAATGATGACAGAGGTCAGTAATTTGCACCAGAGGTACACTTCAACTGTGAGAGACAGAATGTGAAAAAAAAAATCCATGAATTCACATGGTAGGATTTGTAAAGAATTTATTCGTAAATCAGGGTGGAAAATAAGTATTTGGTCACCTCAAACAAGGAAAATCTCTGGCTCTCACAGACCTGTAACGTCTTCTGTAAGAAGCTTTTCTGTCCCCCACTCGTTACCTGTATGAATGGCACCTGTTTGAACTCATCATCTGTATAAAAGACACCTGTCCACAGCCTCAAACAGTCAGACTCCAAACTCCGCCATGGCCAAGACCAAAGAGCTTTGGAAGGACACCAGGAAAAGTATTGTAGACCTGCACCAGACTGGGAAGAGTGAATCTACAATAGGCAAGCAGCTTGGTGTGAAAAAAATCAACTGTGGGAGCAATCATCAGAAAATGGAAGACATACAAGACCACTGATAATCTCCCTCGATCTGGGGCTCCACGCAAGATCTCATCCCGTGGGGTGAAAATGATCATGAGAACGGTGAGCAAAGATCCCAGAACCACACGGGGGGACCTGGTGAATGACCTGCAGAGAGCTGGGACCAAAGTAACAAAGGTCACCATCAGTAACACACTACAACGGCAGGGAATCAAATCCCGCAGTGCCAGACGTGTTCCGCTGCTGAAGCCAGTGCATGTCCAGGCCCGTCTGAAGTTTGCCAGAGAGCACATGGATGATACAGCAGAGGATTGGGAGAATGTCATGTGGTCAGATGAAACCAAAGTAGAACTTTTTGGTATAAACTCAACTCGTCGTGTTTGGAGGACGAAGAATACTGAGTTGCATCCCAAGAACACCATACCTACACAGCAAAATCTCCAGTGTTAAATTAACACTAGAGAGTGTCTATATGGGTCCACACCTCTGAGTGTTAAATACAACACTGTTGAGTGTTAAATTAACACTTTTGACAGTGTTATATGTTTAAAAGTAACCTAGTCAGTTTTGAAGATTAACAATGGCTAACACTGAGCAGTGTTGATTTTCTAACACTGGAAAATCAACACTGCTCAGTGTTAGCCATTGTACTGTGAAGCATGGGGGTGGAAAACATCATGCTATGGGGCTGTTTTTCTGCCAAGGGGACAGGACGACTGATCCGTGTTAAGGACAGAATGAATGGGGCCATGTATCGTGAGATTTTGAGCCAAAACCTCCTTCCATCAGTGAGAACTCTGAAGATGAAACGAGGCTGGGTCTTCCAACATGACAATGATCCAAAACACACCGCCCGGGCAACAAAGGAGTGGCTCCGTAAGAAGCATTTGAAAGTCCTGGAGTGGCCTAGCCAGTCTCCAGACCTCAACCCCATAGAAAATCTGTGGTGGGAGTTGAAAGTCCGTGTTGCTCGGCGACAGCCCCAAAACATCACTGCTCTCGAGAAGATCTGCATGGAGGAATGGGCCAAAATACCAGCTACTGTGTGTGCAAACCTGGTAAAGACCTATAGTAAACGTTTGACCTCTGTTATTGCCAACAAAGGTTATGTTACAAAGTATTGAGTTGTATTTTTGTTATTGACCAAATACTTATTTTCCACCCTGATTTACGAATAAATTCTTTACAAATCCTACCATGTGGATTCATGGATTTTTTTTTCACATTCTGTCTCTCACAGTTGAAGTGTACCTCTGGTGCAAATTACTGACCTCTGTCATCATTTTAGGTGGGGGAACTTACACAATCGGTGGCTGACTAAATACTTTTTTGCCCCACTGTATATTTAGCTATTCCATAAGTAAACATAGGGTGTCTTGAAGCTTTTTCTGTCTGAAAGTATATTGTTTGCAACGCTTTGTGCATCTGCTCAATTGTAGATCACAGAGTCTCTGCATGCATGCATCAATTCAAAATGTTATTTTTATTACATATTAGAACTATGAAAGCCAGTCAAACATCACAGTATAAGAACCTTTCCCAGTATCTCCGAGAGCCCCAGGACCTGAGCGATGAAAACTCCAAGACAAATGTGAATGCTGGGAACAAGGCCCAGGAAGCCTCGCAAATTCTTAGGAGCGATCTCACCGAGGTACATCGGCACCACACTGAGAGAAATCCCTGTAGAAACGAAGAAAGTGCAATTAATACAGTCTGACTGTGCTGGTGCAAAAATGAACAAAACACCAAATATGAACTGAAAAGGCAATTTAAAGCATAAATGACTCAGCTGTTTATAGATTATAGGAAATGTATATACAGCTATTTTTCACCAACAACACAAAGTGCTGCTAATTACAGACAAATATGTGACAGTAATAATAACAGTAATAAATATTAAGAGGAGATTATTGACATTGGAATAAATTTTAGTCAACCAGGAACAGTAGGCATGTCTACCTGAATGTACTCCTGTGATGAAACGCCCAATGATGATCATCTCAGGAATTCTGCACCATCTGCTAAAGCCCATCAGAGCTCCGCCCATAAAAACAAGTGCAGTGGATCTCACCAGAGTCCCTTTCCTGTTTGGACGCAGTGATTCTCGTTGCTCAGCTCTCTAAGTTTGAGTCTGTCACAGGTTAATAGCAATTTATAAACATGCACTCAAAATTCATAAACATGGTCACACTGACCTTCCATATTTGGTAACTAGTCTGCCCACCAGCAGTGCTCCGGTCATTCCACCAATGGCAAAGATTGACACAGTAAGAGAGTACAAGACGGTAAGAAGATGCCCATCCGGAGTCAAGCCATGACTTTCTAATAATGTCTCATTGTAGAAGTCTTTGATGTACTGGTGGAAAACAAGGTAAATTCATTTTCTAAGCAAAAAACACCCCAAATAAATCAAACCCAGTGTAAAAAGATTGTGTGCAATCAAAAGATAATGTTACCTTTTTTAGATATCTTATTTATTTAGCCTTTTATTTATTATTCTAGCACAGCAGTTTTATAGGAGCCAGAGTTCAAAATATTGTTGTTTTTTTTCTTACACTGAGCTTCGTGCAGCCATGTGCTCTCTGAAACCAGCTCTCTGAAACCAGCTCCTCTTCCTTTTAAAGCAACTTTCTTCTGACCGACTGCTCCTTGCAAACCGAAAGTTTGAAGAGGAGTGTGGAGCTTCTGTGCTCACATCTAAAGCCATGAGACGACTATAATAAATACATCCAATCTTACCAACATAAACGAGAGCCAAGAGTTGCAAAAACAGCCTGAAATAGAGCAGTCAGAAGCCTGGATTTGTGAATAGTGCAAATACTTAGTTATTATCAATTACACCGATCAAACTTTTTGAAACCTTGAACATGTTTAATGTGAGCATCCGTAACTGTAACACTACAGACATGACACAAAAAATGAAACATAAATGATACGTCACAATATATCCCCAAAAGACCTGATAAATGAAAATTTGATGTTGTAACTTCAATAATTTAAGTCAAGTCAAATTCAAAGCTGAAAAGGACTCATCGACTGCATGCTTGATGAATCTGACGGTGATGCCTTTCACTCAATAAAGTGTCCAGGATGATCCATTGCATTAAAATTTTAAGAAAAATATGAATTAAATATATACATTAATATGAATTCAAAAGAATACAGAAAAGGTGCAGGAGAGGACACAATTCAAAAATTCTCCCTGTACTATGTGCTATGTTATCGCACATAAAAAGGCCTCAGTGAAAGTCTACAGATCTCATAAAGAAGCATACGACAGTAACAACATAGTAAGTGTCCATAACCAACAGGAAGGGAAATTTATATTTGCTCCTTTGCTTTGTTTCTGTATTGATTTCTTATACAAAGTAATGAAAATTATTGAAACAACAGAAAGTGTCATATGATGTCAGAAAGGTTTCAACTGCTGACCTGCTCCTCCTTAAAAGAGCTGGATAGAATAGAATAGAACTCCTCCATATTACCTTGCTTACTAAAATATTACTTTCTGAATGTTGTCATATGTCTGGAGTGTTCAGGTCTGTGAACAACAAACAACAACAAAATCTTGGAAGTACAAACCCATTGACCCCAAAGCCAGATGATCCAATGCTCTGAGGAAGTGTTAAAACTTTTAATGTTAAAATTCATTAATTTTAACATTAACAGATAACAGAATTTTAGATCACTTGACACTAAGAAACTGACCCAAACAAAATGAACTGAACTGCTCCAGCTGTCCCTACTTCTGTGCAGAGCATTCAGGATTTGGGGAAATACCCAGTATTTTTCTGTTTTTCTCAAGAAAAAGATTGACTTTATTCTCACATCTCACTTCCATATCAGTCGGGAGTCGGCTTACGCTAGCTAAATTGCTAGCTTAGCCAAAGGACACAAGCAGAAGCAACTAAATTGGCTCCATGTCTTTTGAAATTAGCCGTGCCAGGAAATAGTTATTACATTAATGTGTGCGTTTTAGAGCATTAGAGAGATGACTTGTGACTTCATTCCATCCTCCCGTGACCAGTAGCTAAGCTAATCATCTCGTGAATCTATTTTTATAAAAATGAAACTCATGTCAAGCTTCTAAAGCCGGGCATACACTGTCCGATTTTTCAGTCGTGCGACTGTTTTGGGGATCGGCCCGAGTTTCGCCTTAATCGTGTGTCGTGCATCGTGTAGTATACATGAGGTAACAAGAAGCGATTAACACCTCATGACCAGCTCCCGATCATCAATCGTATGGTCGCAAGAAAATCAAACCTGTCTGAAATCCTTTCGGCCCTCGTGAGGGTGTCAACTCAGCCTCTCACACTGCGCATGCGCAAACAGAATTGGAAGTAGAAAGACGGAGCAGCACGGCAGTGATCTGGACACAAGCGATGGAGGCACAACTTGAAGAAATTTGGCAAGCTCATCCGAGCATTTCGATGTGGCCTCACAATATTATCACGAGCGCACCAACCGTGAAAAGAGTTGGATGGACATTGCTGCTCAACTGCAGCCGCCTGGTCAATGTTTTTCATTAGCAATTTAGCAAAGTTGATGGTGGTGGTGTGTGTGTCAGTGTCTGTTAAAGACAGAGAGGGAGAGACAGATTTTGTGTTTAAGCTTATAAGCTTCATGTTATGGACGCACAGTGTGAGCACTCAAGTCGCATCAGAGCATCGGGCCGTATAGTGTGAGACCCTGCATCGTGACCCACGAACTTCTAACCCCTGCGAATCAATCGTAGAGTTTGAGCAGGAGCTGAATAATGCGACTGAAAAAAATCGCACAGTGTATGCCCAGCTTAATGTAGACAGTGCATCTGCAAGCATTTCAACATGTCTAAGCCTCCCTCTAAACCAATTACAGTTTCATTGTGGATATTTAAAAACAATAGCATTAAGAAAACACCCTGGCTGGCTGATTCCTGACCTGGAACTGATGCAGGGTTTTTATAAAATTTTTGTTACTTTAATCCACGACTATAAAACATATTTATAAAGTTTCAACAACAGATACCAAGCTCTAGAAAAACAATGCAAATGAAAGTTGGAGATGAAAGGTTTAGCTGATCCTAAGTCCTGAGCTACGAACATGAGACGATACCCTGAACCTGCTCACATGCTTCTGTGGGGCTGAACACATGACCGCACCGCGGCAAATTCAACATCCAAGGAACATAATGGATTAAGAGCTACAGCGTATCAATGACATGGTAAGGTAGCTACATAAGCCCACATGACCCCACATGACAATTTATTTGTTCAGTTGGAGTGTTATGTTCAAATGGGTTATTTAACCATTGAGAATCAAATTTCATACAGTGTTTAACCATAAAGGGAACATTTGAGTTCTCACGAAAAGCATGCACGCAAATGAAATCACAAAACTAGGAGTCTTATTATGTAGACGACGATGAAAATACCTTTGCAGGAGAGTTGACAACGGCCAAGTTATAGCCATAGAGCATAGAGCTGCCAAATGAGGCCAGGAAAGCCACTGCCAGCAGAGGCTTTGTAAGATGCTGTGGAAAACACAAAGCAACACATGAGGGGAAAACCAAGCTGCAAACAGAGTTTACTGTCTCAGGGATGTCTAACTCATTTGACATTGTGGGACACAAACAGTCCACTTTGATGTGAAGTGGACCAGGCCAGTGAAACTCCCCTTTCTTTCAGTGTAAAGCAGTTTAACTATTCATTCAATTCAATTCAATTTTATTTATACAGCACCAAATCACAACAACTTTGCCTCAATGGCCATTTTTATCTAAGCTGTAAAACCTATTTAAACACAATTAAAAGTCAAAAACTTACAGGCGTTGTCACATTCAGTGTCAGAGTGGAGTCTTTGCTTGACCAATTCTGGCCCCCTGACCTTATGTTTGACACCCCTGATCCAATAGATTTCACCATAACTAAACAAACTGGAAGCATAAACAATTACCCTAAATGAATATGTTAAAGCAGCTGACTAAATGTTACAGTTTAGTCAATGTGTATTGAAAAATCAGCTAAATGATGTTTAGTTTTAAAAAGTCACCATGATCAAAGGTACCTGACTTTATTTAGAATTTAAAGCTGTACAACAACAATCAGTGATAACAGATAAGACTCATAAGTCTGTTATGACTAAAGGTAGTCAACAGCTCCTCTGAGCCATTGTCACTCCTTTTAAATATAGTTCACAGGAGACATTGCACCCCACTCAGCAACAATTTATTCTGATTAAATATCTCATGTGGAGCTGCTCACATGTCACACCACTTTAAAATGAGACACGAGTAACTTCTCATTTGCCGTTTAAAAACACACACAGGCTACTTTTGCTTTTAAAGTCTCCTTTAGTCTTTTTTTTAACCTGATTTGTGATAAATTGAACGATGCTTGGAATGTCATATGACGTGGTGACTGGTGCTATTGTACGAGTTCAGTGTGTCATGATGAGTTTTCCAAGGAACCCAGTAAGCATCTTATATGAACCATGACCTTGAACCAACGTTGTACAATGAGATTAGGAGGCATTCGCGACATAATTCCAAAATCATGTGACTAATAAAAAGCGATCACTGGAAACGACCATACCACCCAGGAATTAGATCGAAATTTTTAAAAATGCTTACACTTACCGAGGTGAGTTTTTCATTGTTTCCCTGTAACAGTTCTTCCGCCATTTAAGTCATAAATGATTATTCCCCTTGTGTGAGTTTCTTCGTCATCTGCAAAACTTTTCAAAACTCTTTTCACCGCATCCCCATTTGTAGAGTTTGAGCCGTGATCGTGTACCGGAGAGGAGGCGTGTCGTGTTGATGGGCGGAATGTCCACAGTCGTTAAACCGCCTGCAAAGCAGGCCCATCCCACAACTTTTATCGTTTCCCTTTCCCCAGCAAAGATCACGAGTGTCATCCTACACCCCAGAGTGATTAGAGTAATTTACTTTAAAAAAACAATTTTTATTTAATAATTTGTCAGTTAACATGATTACACAAAACCTACCTTAAAAACCTTAAATTTCGTGGAATTTGATGGAAGAAATTGATTTACAGTTTTAAGATTTTATTTTTCCTTATACACCTGGAGGTCTGTTGTATAAATCTAACCTTGACTTAATTTTAAAGTTGCACTGAACTTTGCATTTGTTCCTGTTTCAATTCGTTTATCTTGTAAGTTATATCTCCCCAACACTCACATGAGTGTAGCAGAGCTCCTCCCTTTTCCAGCTAATTACAAGTGATTTTTAAAAATCCAGTCATTGAAGCCTAAAGCACTTGCTAGTCAAATGGTAGCTGCACGATTTTACAGAAATCTATAAGTGCAGCTTTTCACTTCTGGTTAAGTAAGATGCTTTCAAAGCTGACATTAGAAGTTTAACTATGTTATGTTTTATTGCTTTATGGTAACAATAAATGTTGCTTTCTGTAACCTCCTTTAATGGAAATAGTTTGAAAAGAATTTAAGATTAAGTTTGGATTTTTCTCTTACCTTTACTGATTAATTAAAGTACTTGGAGTAAGACTTGCATTTTTTGCTTCCCTTTTGGCTTTTAATTTGAAATGTTCTATAAAAATAATTATTCTACTCAGAAACGACAAGCACAAAACCTACATTTCCAGGTGTAGACATTTTTTTCATCTGCTCACAGTTTTGTCCTCTACACAAAATGCAAATAAACAATGTCAGTTAATGTTCACCAAAGTGATATGCTCGGCATCAGATCTTCACCTGACTGTCATGGATGAAGACCTGTTTGGTTGCCTTTTAATCGCCTTTAGTCACAGTACCATCTGCTTTACATATGATTCTTGAAATGTCTATAACAGGGGTGTCCAACTCCAGGCCTCAAGGGCCGGTGTCCTGCAGGTTTTAGATGTGTCCTTGATCCAACGGAGCAGATTTAAATGGCTAAATTACCTCCTCAACATGTCTTGAATTTCTCCAGAGGCCTGGTAGTGAACTAATCATTTGATTCAGCTGTGTTGACGCAGCGTGAGATCTAAAACCTGCAGGACACTGGCCCTTGAGACCAGTAATCGGAGAACCCTGGTCTATGGTTATTTCAAGATGAGATAATGGAGTTCCTTGCAAAAATGCAAAAGCCTTGAGCCACCTCTCATTTTTAAAACACATTTTCTAGTTCTAATTTAGTAAAAACATACCTGTGTAGAAGGACACACAACGTTACTGCAACATTATTGAAGCAGTGTGGGATCATCTTGATAAAGAACAGAAAAAAGGGCAGCCAACATCCAAAGTGCAGCTTTGGATGTCCTTCAAGAAGTTGGAGAGCTACTCCTGGAGACTACTTAATGAAATGACATTTTTAAGTTTGTTGTAAGCACAGAACAGTTTAATTGTGTTTAGAAACTAAAAGCTGAGAAGACAAGAAGAAATCAAACACAAAATATGTAAAACACAGATAAATCACATGAAGTATATTATGCACTGTGAGAAGTTTAAATGAAATAATAATAATACAGGGATATGTGAGTTGAAGTGGAGAATTTAGTCAGCAATGGACTACACAAAGTGACACAAGATTTTATTTTATTTTTTCATGGGGAGGGGGTGATGGCGACTTCACCTCCTTTACACCCTTTTGCTACCTCCATCAGATTTCTCCCTGCTGATATTTCCTGGTATGATATAGTATATTCCCTACATAGATTCCTCCAGTACACAACCAATGACCCTTTAAACATATGCTCCTAACTTTAAACCAACGAGCCAAGTTGAGACCATCATGCAGGTCAAATGACTTGTGTCATATGACTTCTAGCGCTGTGAAATTTATGCGGCATCATGCTGTTTTTGTGTATAAAATCAATTAGGCTGGGAACAGGGACATAACTCACTGGGCTGACACCGTAAAAGAAGAAAAGAACAAATGTGTAATGAAATGAAATATTATGAGGAAAAGGTGTGTGCTGACACTAAAAAACACTCGATAAGACTTACAAGTTTACTACGCAACACAAACTTGATATTTGGCATACATGTTCGCACATATACATATACATTTGTATACACCAAATTAATGACTGTGAAGCATAATTGTAGCTTTTTTTGGTCTTTTTGTACAGTTTGACTTTTAATTATGCCATGTGTAAAACATTTGTGGGATTAGAACACAAACGCAAGTGTCTGAGCTCTTGTCTTTTCTCATCCATCCATCCATCCATCCATCCTTTTCCACTAATTCAATCCAAGGTCACAGGGGGCTGGAACCTATCCCAGCTGAGAGAGGGGAGAGGCCATAGACACCTGGTACAGGTCACCGAGCTCCTCCCTTTTCCAGTCACGTTTCAAGTGTCACTTACCAGCTCTTGTTCGCCTCCAGTTCCACAAAATTAATAGATAATTAAATAAATTTGTAATACCCTTTTTCATCATGAGAACAGAAAAAACTATTGCAAAAACAATTGAGGGTCTATAAAAGCAAACATTTGATTTAATTCACAAAATAATTAGATTCAGTTTGTGTTTTTGGACACTTATGAATAGTGCAAATAAGTTTAGAAAGTTTGTTGTAATCAGTCATGGCAAACCCTGCCATGTAAAAGGTAATTAGCTGACCTAATAGTTAATTAAAAATATTGATTAGTGTAGCTTTAAATGTTTGCTGGTGATCCTGGTCAGGTGACTGCAGCAAAGGAGCTACAGAGTAAGGAAAGTCACAGCTGCAGTGTTTTTATTTCTTTGAATCTAAGTTAACTGGCCTGTAGTAATTCATCAAAATGAAGTCCTAAATGCATCAAAACACCTATTATAGAGCAACGTTAGTTGGTCTGTTGTGTTTGTGTTATAAAGAGCAACACTTGATTACAGTAAACGATGAACAAATCTTTGCTTTTATTATAAGTAAATTTGGAGACTGAGGTCTGTGTCTCTTGATGGGTCTTGATGAATATCAGGCCTGTTCTCATTTGTTGCTCACTGGGCTTCTTGGATCAAGGTCAAGAGTACACATTGAGGAACACGGACAAAATGTGAGACTCTGATCAGAGTTCACGTGTTCATCTCTTTACGTTGTTTAGGCTCATGTGACTCGGAGGTTTATGCTGGTCATTTTTCTGCTTAGGATAAGAACAAGTGGAATAATTCATTTATCTTCCATCAAAAGTGAAACCACAGCATCATATCGCAAAGACATTTTTTTCTCAATTTATTGCGATTCTCACCATCTGATTGTGTCTGCTCATTAACACAATAATTAGGAGAAAAACCAGATAGAGACTCAGATGCTGACAAATAAAAAGCAGTGAAAAGAAATTAACATCTCCCTTACATAATTTACAACAGGGACATTTCATGATCATAATCAGGATGTGGAACTACATGATTTAATTTCCTCCCAGCAGTGAATAAGATGTCATTTGATAAATTACCCATCAATAGCAGACAGTAGGGATGCTGTGCAGGGAAATGCAGCATGTGCATGTGCCTGTGTGAGCCTCTGTGTGTGGTTGTGAGTGAGTTTCGTGTGAACGTGCACAGCCATGTTGTCACAATGAGGATGCTCAGTGTGTGTGTTTGTATGTGTTTGTGTGTGTTGCAGGAAGCTCGGAATAACCTCACATTAGCAGCCCATTATTTCAATAAACCTCCTCTTGCATCCAGTTGACAGATCATCTGCCTAGAAAAGCAGATATTGTGGCCTTTAATCAGTCAGCCCCCTCTGAGCCTCCGTAGTCTCTTGTGCAGTATTTAAATTCCTCATTTACTCTGTTGCAGGCGGGACGTGCCTGTCCCCCATTGTTCGCTCTGAATAAACTGAGAAGCTGATCGTGTTAAGTGTGGCCATGATTGATGGCTGCTGATGAAATCTAATATACTCGCCCCATGCCATCGTTTAGCAGAAATAGGATTAGAGGAAAAAGACTCCTACACCAGCTGATAAAAGGTGGAAATGTACTTAATGCACTTAATGCTTTTTCAGATTTTTAAAATTGAAGAGTTCTGGCAGTGGTCGAGTAACTCCAAGAGGAGTCTGGGACATTAACTGTTGACTGATGGCTGTGGGTTGTGGGGTGTGTGATGAAACTGAGTTAGTGAAATGAAGTGTGAGTGTGAGTGAGGTCAGGAGGCACAGATTATAAATCTAAAAACCATAAAGCAGAGTGACTGTCATCAGTCGTGTCATGATAATTATTTTCACGATTGTTATCACAGCTATTAAGCCTCCTTGTGTTCGTGGAAAGGTCAGTACACTGCACTGGCAAATGGCACATGACTCTGTGATATAACTGCTTTAATGTGTTGATGAAATTTTAAGAGATGAGAGCGGAAGTGAGATTTTAGTGACCCCTTGTGGGGTGTGAGCTCCAGTTCATTATGGAGTGATTATCTTTATGAAAAAAGAAACTATAGTCTGTGTACTCTGTGTTGGATGGATTTTTCTTCTGGAAATATAAGTATTTCTAGCTAAAGAACACACAAACACACTGGTATTTAGATAGACAAACTATAATATACACACACAAGCACACGCTTTGCAGCCCAAATAAAGCAGTTATAAGTTTAAGCGAAGCCCTGTCATCCTTCCTCTAGCCTCTTTTCTCCTCTGTTTTGTGTTTTACCCCCTTCACAGCTACATTATCACTTTATTTGGGTGTAATGGATCTCCCTCCTCCCCTCCCGACCGTTCCCATTGGCTGTGGCTGGCCTCCAGCCCAGCCCACCTGCTCCACAGCGCTCTCCTTAATGTGACTGGCCGAGGATGATGGATTGCCTACTGTCACTTCCACCTCCTCCTCCAATCAACAACTAGCCATGGAAATTGATTGTTCTAATTTGCTCTCATTATTATTATGATATTAAGCACAATATACAGACACAGCTCACTGTCAGATCTGGGCAACGCCATCATTAGTTACAGAGGCTGGAGAATACGCCTCAGTGCGGTTTTCTCCCACAGACGCCAAGATGTAAAGGAATCAGCGAGCGTTGGAGAAGCATACTGCTTTTTCTTAATAAGATTTGCCATGCAGCACCTCGCTGAGGTGATGTAGCATCTAATTAAGTTCAATTCAGTGCATCTGGGAAAGAGGGAAAAAAAGAAGATATGATTAAGTTCCTCCATGTCAAACGCAGCGTGTTCACGTGCAGCTGCCGGATCAGGGGAAATGGGAGGTGCCAGTGTGAGGAAAACACTCGTCTCTACATCTGCAATGACTGCAAATTGTACAAATCTACAGTTATTAAATGCTGCTCAGAACACGCAGTTGAGATGCAGGACTATACATTTACAGAGTGAATGGTACTGAATAACAATGAGAGTGCACAATCTAGGAGCTTTCAGAAAAATCTTAATTTCAGAAAAATACTAAAAATGTACAGTATTTCTGTTTAAAGATAAAGTGTACACTATATGATGACCTTATGCATGACCTTTCTCATTCTTCATCTCATTAAACAGCTTCTGTCTTTCTCATCAGGCTTGAAGTTGAACAACCGAAGATCAGCAGTATCATCATTTTGAGTGCTTTAGGCCTTCTCCCCCCTCTGCTATATTCACAAGCCTGATTTGAGATGGTACAAATGAGACTCCAAAAGGCCAAAGCAAATACCAGAGAAATCTGCTGATCATGATATTACCAGAGCAGCCCCTCCAGCTGTATACGACTCCTGTGTTGCATGGACCAAAGTGTATCCCCAGCCATGCTGTTATCAGCCCAGAGTATATTGGATACTGCTTACATTAACACACAGTGTCTAACAAACCGCTTACGCTCCTTTAATTGGATTACAAGGAGTGCTGCATTCCCATTGGTGAGATTAGAAGGGTCCGGGCACGGAGCCGACTCCCCCTCCTCCGCGTGAGTAAGGTATCTGATTCGTCGTCGTCTCTAACGACCTGCAGATGCCAGATGTTTGATTGGTGGAGTGGTGCTGGCACGGGTGTTTATTGGTCCATGACAGTGTAATAAGGGCTATGCCAAGTCGACTGTCAGGGTGTTAAAGTGTCTACTCTGATCTAGGGGTGATTAATGAGGCTGTTTATTTATTTACTGGCCTTAAATACAGTTTGTGGAGATTCTTTTCTCTAAGTAGATTTAAAGGTCAGTCTTGAAATTGCCAGACAGGATTTAAACATGTAAAATATAGCTTTTTATATTAAAAATGTTATGTTTGAAAACAACTTAATTTTACCTGTATTTGAAACTGTGAGGATCTTGTTTAATGCTGCTGTTGGGACTTTACATCAACTTTGGGGGAGTTTTGATCCTACAGTTTAAAGCTTGCACATTTGTAACACTCATCTCACCACAGTTAGATCAAAAGAAAAAAAATAGAAGTCTGTATCAATAGTTCCTGATATTAGAGACAAAGTACTGAACTCATTGTTTAGGTGATTTTCAATTTTAAGCATATTTCTATATTTTCTCCATTTGACATTTTCTGCTTTTCATGTCATAATGATCAAATAATAAAAAAAATAAATAATAAATAAATAATAAAAATAAATAATAAATAATATATATATATATATATATATATATATATATATATATATATATATATATATATATATATATATATATATATATATATATATATATATATATATATATATATATATATATATATATATATATATATATATATATGTGTTATCGTCCGTCTAGGGCGAATTAAATCTTTGACATTCGTTTTCTGATTTTATAAAGAGTGAGTTATTAAAGCTCCCAAAAAATGTAAGTCGAATGAATTTTTTTTACACTTGTCAAGGTAATTTTCTATCACAGTATGATAAGTACAAATGTACATGAGCTCAGAATTACATTAATTGCACTCATAAAACATACATTTAAGATAAAGCGGCTAAGTCTAAAATGACATCTAAAATAAGAGGTGCTTAACAGTTTCCTCGACATAGTATTAATTTAAACTTACCCGTTACTGCCAAGATTTTTGAGTATATTTAATAGCCCAGTAGCAATATGCATGAAAAGCAAGATCATTTTTCTTTTTAACACTATTGTATAACAGAGAAAACATAGATTTCCAGAATATCTCATTAACAGAAAAATTTATCTTAAGTCTCTGAATCTCAGATTTAAAAAAAAAAAAGAGGTCTCTTTCAAGCTTTCGAGATATCTCGTTTTCATAAACAATACCCATATGCCAAGTCTGTTGACGGTGAACAGCCTATCTGAGCTAACCACCTAACAAAAATATTTTGAAGTCAGAATTTTTAAAATGCCTGCAAAAGTTTCCAAGTTATTTACAGGCATAAGAGGAAGTAAGACATATATTTCAGTATAGTTTGAGTTAACAGAACCTTAAATAATACATAAAAATGCATTAGCACGGAAACGGTGAAGCAGGATTCTTTCACATTAGCACAATGAGTGTGTGTCGTATGTATCCGAGAGAGCGAAGAGAAGCAAAGAAAAGAGAAAGTGCAACTTGTGACCTTCCACACTCGGACCTCCACCTCCGACCTCTGCTGTAATTCTTGTGGTTTTCAGCCTTTTCTACACACATCACCCAAACCTCTGACCACTAACTTATGTGGAGTCCCCGGTACAAGCTGCTGAAAACCTGGCAGCTGCTGGCCTCCTGTGAAGGAGGACCCTCTCCATCATGGTGGTGACACCTTAACTGTCCAGCTCTCGCTCAGTGAGGAAGGCCCCCTGCCACCACACACACACACTTTCTCTTGTGGTGGTTAAAGGACAAACACAATGACACAAACTGTAGCCAGTCACTTTCTTTTCTTACACAGGTGCAGTTGTGAATGTGTGCACTTGTACACCCGACACAAATATTCACACAGTGACATTCTCACAAACTTTCTTTGAATCCCAGTTCCCACACCCCACACTCTCGCTACATGGCCAACAAAACAATTCTCCTTTTGATTCCCACTTTCACACACACACACACACACACACACACACACACACACAAGCACACACGAATACACACACTGGAGCTCGACCATTATGCCTTAATGTACTCTGGCCTGTCCCTGCAGGTGACCTGACCCTTACTGTCCTGTCTGTCAGAGGGAGAAGAGCCAATTCAGCCAGATGGCAGTAGAAGCGAATGGCTCTGAACAACAGGCCGAGTTAATATGTAGCTTTAACCATTGTCTCCTCTGCCTGACAATGGGGTGAGCCGGGAGGGAGGAGCACTTGCTTGAGCTGCGGGTAAAGACGGACTCTGTATATTCTTGAAGGAGTTCATAAAAATGGCGCTAAACCCACTTTATTCATCACTGTCTCATTTGGGCAAGAAAGCAAATGGACAGAAAGGGGGGGGGGGGGGTGGATACACTGTGCTTCTGCTGTACCTCTGTGGGGAGGTTTTATTATGTAGTCAGCAGTTAAAAGTGCAAAACACTTCAGTTTCTTTGCTTTTACAAGGTATTAAATCCATTTATCAGAGCTTAAATATAAGAAGATTTTTGTTGTTTTTATTTAGCAGCAAATGTCATGAAATATCTATTACAATAAATGCTCTAATTATGCTTCTACTGTCACATTAAATACAGAAACAGAGATCAAAGTGCTTTCTTTCCTCAGTAACCGCTGCAACAACGCCTGCTAACATCCCCATTGTCAGCCTCTGTTCCTTGGCACTATCACTTTCCTAAAGATGAGGGTAATTTTCTATGCAAATGTGGCGCCATCATTGTCCCCGCCTCGTTAATCTGGGCCTGGGCTCCTTTGACAAACCTCTCTCTGATTGATGAGGCCCTGACAGCTCCAATGTGTGCGTGCATTTTCACAGATTGACATCATCATTAAGGAGCGAGAGCAGGGCCTGAATCACAGCAGATTTACCACTGCCACCACCCCCTCTGCTACACGTACACACCTCGCTTTAGCATGCACACGAAAGGGTTGTGCGCATGCAGGAAAATACACACAGACACACAAAAAGCAGCACACCATCCGTCTAACAGCTGAGGTTTCCCTTCTGTACCCACAGAGTCAGGCAGGCGGCAGAATGCAAAGCGCTCACTCATTGGCTGCCTGAATCTGTCATGTTGAAGTTAATTGGTGTAGGCTTTAAGCAAATTTCCAGCATCACCCCCAGTCGCCGCACCACTTGATGGGTGAGTCACTGTCATATGGCACCTATTGATTCACCCAGGGGATGAAATGATTCCCATAAAGCTCGCTATGTCAGTGTCACCCTCTCGGAGAGCGGCCGATAGCCTCTCTCCTCCCTGTCTGTTAATGTAGATGTGAGAGAAGAGTATTTTAAATCATGCTTTATTCATATTCATTCAGTCTAGAGGGGATCTGCGGGCTGGGTTTTTAGTGTTTCAATCGGCTAAAGTCCATTTTGGAGTTCATTTGAAAATGGAAAAATCGTTACCTAATCCTATTGCTTTAGCCCTGAGCTACAACATAAGAAGCATGGAGTGTGCCGGCAGAGCAGGAAAAAAAAGAAAAGAAGACAAGAGACACAAACCCTGACTGAGTGGAGGCAGCTGCAGATGAGCAAATAAAGCATTCAATATTTATGACTGAAATTAAAACCAGATAAAGATGTCACATATTACCGTGTCCCCACCCTCCTCTCCTCCCTCCCTCCCAGGCCTCTGGCCCCAACTCCGGTGCTCACAACTCTCTACTCTCTCTCAGTGCGAGTGAAAGAGAAGCATTATTCCTTCTCAGCCCAATGTCTTCAAAGACAGTAATGAATGCAATGCAGTGACCCAGAAAATGGACTTTAGAGAAGGAGAGGGAGAAAAAAAAAAGCAATCTTGCGTTTGTGGCGGAGTATTATCACTTTACTCCCCTCCCCTCATCCTCTCCCCTTCCAGATTGGTGTGTGTGCTTATGGCTGTGTGTGTATGTGTGTGTGTGCACCTGCCATTAAGTGTGTGTCGACAGACCGGTGTGCCTAAGTGCATTCATGTGAATTTGTATGAGTGTGCACGCTTGCTTCTGATCGTGTGTTTGCATATGTGTGTGATTGCGTGTGCGTGTGAGCTGAAGTCTCCATCAAGAGGGAATGGGCACGGGCTGACAGGCAGGCCCATTGTGAGGTTAATTAAACACTTCAGGTTTAACACCCCGTCTCTGTCGTTAACCCAAACACTGGCTCATCACTCATTCCCGCCACACTTCAGTTAGAGAGCAGGGGGGTGCAGGAAGGGTGGGGGACAATGGAGATGTCACAGCGGGTGGGGGTGTGTTGGTGGTTGTATGTGAGGTTATCAGAGATGGTGAAAATGGTGAATATTTGTGTGATATATTATAAATGTAAGAAGATAGGTGGAAGCTAACCAGTATGTAATTCAATTTGCAGGAGAAGTGCCACTTAAAGTGATTCTGTAAAGCACGGGTTAAAACAAGCTTTCCTCCACAAGACGCTGTCGATTTGCTGTTTTGATGATGGTAGTGGACAGCACATGCAACATTTCAATCTAATATTTATCCCAAGTGTTCAGTGAAGTCAAATCTTAGGTGTGCAATTCAACATCTTGACAAGAAACATCTTCATTCATACAAGCCTGAAAACCAGTTTGTCAATCAGGTTCTTGCCAGAAACCACAGTGAGAACACACATCAAAGAAAGTTAAGCAGAATTGAAATCTCTGGCAATATGATGCTTGTGAACCTGATGGGCCACACCCACATAAGAAACAGATTAGGGGATATATAAATATTTAACCTCCTGGACCTCTCAGGGCATATTTCTTTCAAAGAATTTCATGTTTGAGAAAAATATGTCTGCACTGTTTGAAAAAAAGTCCCTGGAACTTGTAACTTCCAGCTACAACTTTCACAGATTAAGAAAATAAGCAGTATATTTTGTTTAAATAACACTAGTGCAGGTAACTCTGGTCATCTGCAAAAGAACCTACTGGCGCCTGCAGTGTAATGGATCCTCACACCACTAGATAGCAGTAGTTTACACTTCTGACAACTTAACCAGTCCACACAGTTACTGCAGAGGAACTCATGGAGCCACTGAACAAGTGAAGCAGTGAATAAATGATAAGATGAATGTGTGAAGGGACTTAGGAAGTGTCTGTAATAATCCTGTCTTACTCATCAGCTGCTGAAGTCCACATAAAATTAAAGTTTTTGTAATTTGGTGTATTACAATGGTTGCATGTATGTAGAAAGCATGAAAACGAGCAAACTTTCTTCATCTCAATCATTTGAGAGTCTCAATCAACCTTAGAGATTACAAAAAAGTGTTTCTGTTATGCTGACTTGTATTTGCAAAAAATTAAATAACAAATTACACGCCTGTGATCTATGTGATTTAACCTGCAATTAAAAATATAAATAAATACATAAGCACGGAAACAGTCTGCAGACTTGTTCTAAACTAACTTTAAAAAGTTGTAATTTTTTGTGACTGGTATAAAAGTTGTGAATATTTGCATTTAAAAAAGCCTTTTGTAATCATGCAGAATAAGCAAAACATAAGCTGCTATCATCTTTGTACAGTCACAGATACAAAATGTTTTTATCTCAGAAATAAAATCAAAGACGCTTCTATCTTTATATAAAGTTGTAAATGGCAGTGAATTACAGGACTGCATGAATATTTTTTTTCAGTGGAGTATCTACATCTTCAGCAACGATTGTACACTCTGTGTGCCGTGATTGAAGTTTATGATGTTAAAAGGCTAAATGATGATTAGAAATAAACATTTTCCAAATATATTGGCGCAGCTGATTACTGCTGATCTGGCAAAGAAGATATAAATTTGGCTAGCTAAGTGTTGGGCGCGTGTTCGGCTATGTGGGTTTCAAAATGGGTAAAGTAAATCTTTCTTCAGCAGCTTATCTGAATATTCTCGAAATGAAAGCTATTCCAGTTTTCAAATCCTCAACATTTTATATTAGTTTATGAACTACTGTGAACAAGTGCACATCGGAATCTCTAGTTAAAGTAAAAGGACACATCATTGCTCCTACTTTGGCAGCTTCTTTAATTGGTATCACAAAATAGTCCAACTTGTGTCATCAGTAAAGAGAAGCCTCCTGGACAATGGTGTTTTAGGCAGAATACATGTGAAACTGGCCAAAAAGCAAAAGAACACAGATATTGAAAAACGGACAAAAAACAATGCGGAGAAAGGTGGTGTTTACGTGGGGAAAGGGACATTTGTGGGTCACCGAACAAATTAAAATATACTGAGAGAGAGCATTCAAACATTGCTTTGGTAGTAAAGTGAGAAATTTGCTGAGAACAAAATGGAACAAGTGAGGCTATCACTCCATTTCTTAGCACCAACCCATACCCTGTGGGTGCTGCGTGAGTAGAGCCAATTACTTCCTGCAACAGGACAATGACCCAAAGCACAGCCCCAATCTATGCACGAACTATTTAGAGAAGAAGCAGTCAGCTGGTATTCTGTCTGAAGTGGCAGTCAACCCATTTGAGCTGTTGTTGTAACAGCTTGACCATATGGTATGTAAGAAGTTCTCATCAAACAAGTCCAACCTGTGGATGGCGCTTCGGGAAGCATGGGGTGAAGTTTTTCCAGATTACCTCAACAAAATGACAGCGTGAATACCAAAGCAGGACTGCAATTGCTGCAAAGCCAAAAGCCAAGTTTGAAGGATAAAAAAAGTTTTTCAATTAAGAATCAGTGCTTCTTATCTTACCAGTGTCTTGACTACATGACCTATTAACTTTATTATTCAAACTTTTTAGCACAAGTGAGATGGATGTGTTTTTGCAGGGTTTTTTTCCCAGCTAATGAAAGAAAATAATTAGTTAAATTGCAGATTTAAGCAAGTAAATGAATCAAATGAACCACATTTCAGTGCTGTTTTGATTTTTTCTTACATAATTAAAACTGGCCGGGCAGATGTTAGCGAAACAGGTTTATACGACTAACTCTGGTATTCCCAGGGATTCATTAATGATAACGTGTTTTTTGCTACCATTTTGTCGTGTGTCTCTGTTATTGTGGAGGTTTGGCGTGACAGAGCCCACGCCCATGATGCAGCCTTTCCATTAGCCATTAGCCCATTAGCCCGTTAGCGCTCAGGCTGTTGGAACAGCTTGAATGTGTGATGCTAATGCTTCAGGGATCCAACCCAAACTGGAGCCTTGGCAAAGGGCCAAATAGGAGGAATGGTGCAACAATTTCCTGTACCTATTCTTCGCCTCGCTCTCAAATTATCAACTCACATTGTTGTTTCAGTGTTGTTGTGTTTTTTTCTTATTTGTCTGCTCTCAATTCTTTTAAGATGCAGGGTGCTTTAGCATCTTTAAGCTACACTTTTCATTGGTGGAGCAGCTCTTTTTCATCCCTGTGCCATATGTTAGTAAACAAGACTGATGAACATGTCTATCCAAATGTGGTGGAAACATTTTTCTCCTTCAATTCACTCGCCGTTGCCCACTGCAGTTTATCCCCGGTTTGTTTTCCAAGCATTTCTCATAAAAGTGATTTATCAAAAACACTTAATACCGAACTGCCGATGTTTCATCCTGAATGATTCCAAAGGCTGCTGAAGCTGGTGGTTTTTATGGCTCGGGCTGAAAAGGGTACCTCTCGGGGGCATGTTGTGTTAGCTTCTTGTAAAGTGGTGAGACACATACACACACATGCTCTCTAACACTATTGGTGTTGACTGGGGATGGGCGGTGGGGAAATGTCAGGAGGGATAGAGGTCATTGCCTTCCAAAGGGATAAACACACATTCCACATGGCTCCCTACTGCGTTATCATTTACTGCCCTATCGGACACATTTTGCCGCCTCTGAATGTATTTATATTTATAAACATATTCTTTATTTATTTTCTCTGAGGCCACTGTGCCGAGGAAATGATACTGAAATCTAACATTTGGAGAGCCATCGTGACTGCCAGAATGCAATTTGTGTTCTTTCTCCATGGAAAAAAGGGGGTCGTGATGCCCCGGGGCAGCCATTTCGTTCCCTGCAGTGACATTTTTAACAGGGTGCCTGCAGGACCCTGGGACGCAGCCTGAGCCACGCGCTCTCCGTCATGGCAGACGGCCTGCGCACTGTGGCGTGGACACACTCACTGTCTTTCCAGAGCTCTTTACCTGACTCAATATGTTGAAGTGAGATTGGATACAAAAGGCTACGAATGCTGCAAAGAATCTCTATGAGAGGAAAGCATTTACAGGTCACTCTGTGTGCCGGTGCATTTTTGTTGGCGTTGAAAACTTGGGTAAGCGTATAAAAGTATTGCATGAATGTCAAGCAAATGCTTCAATCATAGAGGCAGGTCAAACACTCAGTGAATACACGACAAAAGAACACTTTGATCTTCTCAGCAGCTCAGGACGCCGCTCTTTGTCACCTCACCGTGCTTTGCATCCGCAAAAGCAGACCTACAGCCAGGAAAACTTTAACGACTACAGTTGCTTCTTTTCATTAACAATGATGTATACCAGTTTTGTGTGAGCTCCCTGTTCCTGCCTATATTTATCAAAGCAACATTAGGAGTGTATCAGCATCAATTTGCCATCATGAAGCATGGAGGCTGCATACCACTCATGTGTGACCATTATACTAATGAGGTTAATGGTTCAGCTGTGCTTACCATAAGATGGATGCCCCCCAGTGGAACCTGCCCCTTTGTGTGTGTGTGTGTGCGCATCTGCGAGCTCGTTTATGTGAGCCCCTGCTTTTGCGGCGCACAGAACGAAGAAGCGAAGTGAAAAAGAAAAACTTCTTGTACTTTTTCCAACAAACAGGGTTTTGTCATGACATTTCATCTCCATCAACATTTCCTCACTCACAAACGCACGCTTAGCTGGAGCCTCATTATCAGTCAGAGCTATGTATTGCTCTCTCTCTCTCCACCGTCCAGAATTATCTTTGAACTTTACAAACTAATGCGATGAACTGATGACTTCTTGTAGGCTATTACGAGAGGGCGAATTACTGGTATCTATTTTTTGCTAATTACAAATGGTAAAACCAGTGAAGCCTTTTATAAGCTAGGATACTGTTTATGCCGTGCCACATGCTATTCAGTCTAAAAGTGAAACAACCCTCAGGATTGAGATTGCACCATTTCTTTAACAGATGGGAAGCCTCAGCCATCTGTATTGTTTTCTTTTCTTTTTTTTTTTCATTGGGATTTAAATGTGTTTTAAGGTTGAGAAATACTCAAACTCCAGCAGTCTACCTGCTAACTCTTCTTCAGCAGCTTTAAAATAACACAGGGAGTTGAGAGATATGAGCCCCACAATTCAAACAAAGCCATTCAACTAATAAACATCCTTGTTATTGATTTTAACGCCTTCACACAAACAATTATCTGGGTTCAGATTTGTTTGTTTTAGTGCATTTCTAATTTGAATTTCTACATCCACGCCGGTGTTGAGGGCCAATACTTGTTTGCACACAACCCCAAAACCACAGTATTGCTTCTTAATTAGATTTACAGGATATTAAAAACACAGTAGGTGCTCCTAAACGATGATCATTGGAGACAGTGCTGAAATAGCAGGCTATCATACATCTTTTTTTATATTGCTAGTCGAACCGTAACAATATCTGTTTTTGTTTTTATAAATGTATTCAATTACCGCCACCAATCTCAGAAAATATGAAGAATGTCAAATTAAGAGTGCAAATTTGGAAATACATGCTGCTGACTATTATCAATTTTATCATCTTCAGAATGGCGCTTTAATGAACAAATGAAGTTGGCCTCATTTACTGTTAATGCAGTCAAATGCTTTTTCTCAGTGGGTGCTACCCAATAAGCTGAGGAGAGGAAGGGCATCGGGTCTCTGGAGGGGTACAACTTTAATTGGATGATCTGAAAGTCCTTTTTCCCAATTCCAAATGTAAACAAGGCATGTCATGGCACATCTAACACCAAATGAAGAAACCTCCTGAAAATGCCTCTCAGAAGTTTCACAGTTTTCTTCATGTTTAGTGTGTTTTTCTGTATCTTTTTTTAAACTTTCTTTCATGGCATATAGGCAACAAACTGTAAATCAGAACGGCTGCGACTCAAGGCAACACCCAGGGCTCTAAACAGAGCCAAATATAACAACGAATCAGCCTTAAAGTAATCTAACTGTGTTATGTAATTATCTTTTGGGGATGAACCACTCAGTGAAGTAGATGAAAACGAAAAACTGCACAGAAATTAAGGATTATTATCGTTATTAAATAACTTGTAGGTTTTTGGAATTACTGAAAATTACTGGGAAAGGAAAACTGCAACTCTCCAGATCCCCAGCTAATGTACCAAGAGTGCTTATTTTGTCTGAACAACCAACATGTTTTATAAAAAGGAGCAAACTGTAAACAAAAAATTACTTTGATTGACAACATGAACATTAACGACAATACTAATTAGACATAATATGCACATTTAACCTTTATTGATTAAAAACAACAACAATATTATTAATAATAATATTAAAATAGAATTTGTACTTTATGCGCAGCTAGAAATTCCAGTTCCACTTCATGATTATCACAGTTTTAAAAAATCACAATGACAGCAAACTGTGGAAAAAATACTCATCTATAACTTTTATGTTCATTAAGCAAATGAAACATATTTGCTGTTAAGATAAGAATGATATTTTGATATTGTGGCATTTTTGATTTCTTATTTAAATAAATACATCATGACATCCATCCATGGTTATCAGGACATTTATTGTTATTATCTGTAATTCTCTCTCGCTATACATATATGTAGTTAATATGTGATATCAGCAATGGATGTCACGATCTTTTACTCTGTGGTCTTCATCCAAAGATAAAATAGACATAAAGTAGCTAAATAAAATGCATGTGAAATTGTAAGGCTACAATCACTTGATGATTTTCATCTGTGTTCTACAAGGAGTCTAAATTTACTGACAACATCTTATATTTATTAACTCAAGTTTCAAGCTTTTTCCTTCCATAAACGCTTCTCCAATTTAAAAGCAAATTACACAGAAATATATCTCAAGCACGAAAGAGAAAAACGTTTGTGCTTTGGGACCGTTTTATGGCCAAGACTACACGCAAGACTAATACGCATTTTGAGGAGTTCAATTTCTTCCCATGCAGATTATGAACTTGGAACAACAGCTAAGAATCTAATTGTTGTTCAAGGATGTAAATGCAGTGCTGTATCTTTGCGAAATTCAGAGGTCAGATTTGAAATCGGTGCGATCATACAGCTTTACTTTTCATTTTGAAGCTTGAAATAGGAGGCATTACAGGTGAGCCAGTGTGACTGGATAAATAACTTACAACAGGCTTGAACCTTTAATATAGATAAACTTGAAATGGAAAAAAGACCAAAGAAAAATCCCTGGCTGAAGTACTACATTAGGTAAAATTATTACCTAATAATGGTACAGGAAAAGATCTGTCTGCAAAAAACACCAGTTACACTGAGGATACCAACAAATGTCTCCTATGCTGTTGTGTTGCACTCCTTGTCTACATATGGGTGATAATATTGGGCCTTTAAGTTTGTTTCCAAGTGCCTCAGCGAATGTGTTGAAGAACTGAGCTAAAGAGTGCTGAGGCAGTGAGTTAGCTTAGCCGACCCTTGGGCCTTTAAAGCTGCTGAGCACAGCACAGCACTTTGTGCACACATGCATGCACACACACACACACATTCTCAGCCCTGATAGCACATAAAAAGTTTTCAACCCCTGAAAACACTCGTGTATGCACCGCTCCATCTCAGCTGAGTAATTTAACAAGACTTATATCAACGTCTCAAAGATGTGAAATATGCAATCGACAGACAACCAATTGTACAGGAAGAAAAGTGTTCCATAAAGTTCACGCTGGTGCCTGGTTTATTGGCTCTTTTAGGATCAGTGAAACTCATAGCCAATGGGAGAGCTGGAACACAGACGGCATATTAATTCATCGCTATTCGTTAGGACCGCCGCATGTGCTAAAGATGGTAATCTTAAGTAATTTGTTAGTGCTGCATCGGCGCTTTGACTTTTTAGAGAGCT
This sequence comes from Rhamphochromis sp. 'chilingali', assembly GCF_963969265.1. Classification (NCBI taxonomy): domain Eukaryota; kingdom Metazoa; phylum Chordata; class Actinopteri; order Cichliformes; family Cichlidae; genus Rhamphochromis; species Rhamphochromis sp. 'chilingali'. The sequence continues at coordinate 9,654,956 of NC_137948.1, forward strand.
ACTTGACAGCAGCGTTAGCCCCTGGGCTCCAGTCTTGAAAAAAAAAAGGAAAAGAAACTATGCTCCAATTTGCAATTCATACACATTGGGGGAAATGTTTAATTCCATGGCCGTTATTCAACTCAGTTCATTAATTAAAGAAAAAACGCTACCATTTTCTTCTCTGCTTTCCCGCCATCTTTTTGATGAGCTTTCTTCAGGAGTAATTGAGTCCGTTAATTAGACAGAATTAGGCTCTAATTATTCTAAAGGCCCAGTGCCGGGGGATAGAAGAAACCAAATGTGCCATATTTCACCGTCTTGCCACTCCAACTGCTCTCACTGAATCCCCTTTAACTCTCTTTGATGTCCCCTACACCGCCGGTTTCACAAGAAATGGATTAGATATCAGGCCTCTTAATTCTGCCGCTCTGCTCAACAGGAGAGCTCTTTTGACATTTGTGCTCACTTCTGCCTGATTTCAAGCCTGTGCTGCAGTAAATGCATTTCATTACAATGAGGTGTTTTATTTTCTCCAGCTCAGTCTTTATGTTATATTAAAAGGGACGGGCATCCGTCTTGTTTATGTCCTCCTTCAGCCTCTCAGTCAGTGGCAGTGCTTTGCCATATCACATTTTTACGGCCATACCTTTAAACGTTTCTTTGTCACGCTGAGTCTTGGGTTTAAAGACAATGAATTAATCTTTCGGAGCAATGATTCAAAGGTAAGCTTTCTGTGCACATTACATATCACTGCTGGTGACTCTGTTTCACTTTTGTTTTGTGCTTTGAAAGAGTCACATGCCTGTGCAAATCACATACAAAGGCAAAAAAGAAAAAAAAAAATCAGGGATCTCCAGCTGACTTAATTGCATGTCTTGAAACATGTTTTCATTTTTCCTCTCAGTCGTACAAAATGAGACACCTCTCTGAGGCGATCTCTGTATTCATGGCCATGTCTGTCCAGAAACCATGAAATATCATCAAACGGCCCTTACAGTCAGTCAGCCTTTGCTCATATGTAGTTATTGATTTCCAATATCATAAATCGCAACATATTAGAGAAAAACACAACACTGTGTTCCTCTACACTAAGCGCACCTCCCTTCCTCCTGTCGTAATACAAGCAATGCTTTATTAATGTTGTAATATTGTCTTTAGTTTGTATCCATTTACAGGCCACCAATACAAGCATGACACACAAACACAGACACAGGAGCAGCCCCCTCCGCGCCCCCCCTACACAGCTGCTCTGCCGGAGTGTCTCATGCAGATGTTGAATTGGACAGACCACCCTGAAGCGTCGGGGCATACAGTGAGCTTCACTGCCGCCAAACCTGTCGTGATGGATCGGCCCACTCTAATGCCAACTACGACTTGCTACGAGATGGTTCACTCTCATTGGTCCAACTCCAAGCGTTAATGGTTGTTCCCAGATTGTAGCAAGAAAAGGCCCTTTAGCTGCTCTCATAAATATGGTAAAGAGGTAAAAAAAAAAAAAAGAATGAACAAGCGAGAAAGACACTTGCACAAAAAAGCTCAGAATACAACCAGTTGTGATGATGTTCGAAAGAACACAGTAATCACAGTGCATAGCAGAGCCACTGTTTTATATTGTTAAGATTTTTGATTCGATATAACCTCAAGCAGTCTACCTGCTTATATATCAGTAAAGCTTATATATCAGCGTGTTATAGCACTGTGGTTCTCCAAGCTTTCTCTTATGTTCAAGGGTAAAACTGTCTCCCAGTATGAAAACAGCCATAAACCAAGCATTGTTCAGAGGTATTTTCTTCTATTTTCAGATGCCAGATGCTGCATGTTATATGAAATGCCCCCGTCGTATTTTTCACAGTGACAGCACCATAGCTTACTCTAAGGGGACTGGGGTTAGTTTATCCTCAACTGGTGTATTACTCTTTGAATGTCTCTAAGTTAAACTGCTGGTGACAGCTTATCAGTCAATGTAATGCACAATGCCTCTATGTGTGCGGAGCAGGGGAGTAATTCAATATCCCTATATGATTCAAGGCAAAAAGAGGGAAAAAGAGATTTATGCCTCCAACGGTGGCAAGGGACATTAATGTTGGTGGAGTCTGAACTTCCCGCAAGACAAATCTAAGCCAGGCATCAGTCTTCCATTTGTAATTTATTCTAATATTAAATTGTGTTTGCGAGCAAAGACAAATGGAGAACTCAAACACATGCAAATCCGGGAGGGAGCCCGGATATGAAAATAAGGGCAGTAAATAATGTTAATATTTTTACTTTTTTTCCTCATGCTAGATGCAGTTCTTTTCTGTTTTGTCTTAGTTCTTAGTTTGTTGTATTTCAGGATTTTTCTTTACGGACAGACGGAACATACACTTTGTCATTTCTCTGTGATGTCGTTCCTGGTTATTCCTCTGTGTTTGTCCAGGGTTTCGATTTGGGATTCTCTTTGTTTTTGCACCTCTGCGAGGCCGTGCTCTCTCACAAGCGACCCGATCTCTGCCTTAGCCATCAAATCCCACTGCCGCGACCTCTGCCCTACAACTAAACCCTTTCTCCAACACCAGCCCTGATAATAAACATGAGTATCAGGGAGCAAATCACTGTGGAGTTCACGTGTGCTGATATGTGTGCATGCCTGCACAACTTCGTATTTCTTTGTGTGGATTTTCTCTGTTCTGCTGCATGTAATCTGAGTCAAAACTTTGCATGTGCATGCACCAAAAACTGACAACAGACTGAAATAGCACACGTAGGCCAATCGCACATAGCGGCACATAGCACGCCAGACTTCTCCATCACTTCCAAACGTGGATGTCTGCCATTTTTTTAAATCCACAGCACTTTAGAGTTTATGAGCTGGGTCAAGACTGTTGATCTCACAGGAACAACCTGGTCCCCTCTCACGATTTCGGAGTCAGAAGGAGAAGCACTTATAACATGCTGCACTCATTTGAAAAGCTGCACCTGTTCCACCACATGGATGAACATAAAGGCCTGGTTATCTATTTTTACATGCAACTCCCACATTAGTAGAATAGAGGTGCTGTTGTAAAACATGCAATTGGAGATTCTGTTGATTGGCTGGTAACTGCTTGTTGATAATAACCTCTTTGATCACTCTGTTTTTGTCATTTATTCACTCATCATTTAGTGAACTAAAATCCTTATGTAGTGTAAGTGGTTTCATAGAACCAGCTTCATGGTTATGGCTGTTTCTCCCTGCTTTATTAATAGTTAACAAATTTATTACAAAGATTTTTTTTCTGGATACGTTCCAGAAATATCCGAATATATCTCCACAAACTGCTGGTTTTTGGAGAAGCTTTTACCAAAAATAACTTTGGGTTTGACTTTAGTAAGCTATTAATCTTCAAAATTGTGATATTTAGCTTTTTTCTAATTGTTAACAAATGCCAAAGAATAACATCAACGTAATCCTAATAATATGTTTAATCTAAAGCATGTTACTAAAACCTGATCTTATATCTTATTTGTCATAACATACCATAGAACTATACTTTTGCTAAAGAAAATAGCTACGTGAGCATGGCAACATGCTCCCATAAATTAACAATCCAATAAACAGCCACACTGTAGTTTGAGTCAGCCCAACAGTTCTGCTGCCATGAATTTACTGTAAAGCTGAAGATGCATATTAATCTGCAGCTGTGAATAGTTCCTGAACAAATGCACTTTATATTTTGGAGCAAGTAATGTGTTAAAAGATAAAAGATATCCCAATATTGAGCAACAGAGTCTCTGAAATATGCACTGGAAGGAGATTTGGAAATGCAGAGCACTGGATGGAAGCACTGAAAGAGGTACTTGATGCCTCAGTTTGTGCTACACATGGCCTTATTTAGTGTAAGGCCACGTGTAGCTGTTGTATCATGTTCATTTTTCCATAGTTAAACTTTCTATAATGTCTAAAGTCACAGATCCAACATGTGACACATGCAGATTGGCTGCAAGCTCTTACTGGCAATGCCCTAATTTATTATTGTATCAGAGTTCAAACTTTAAAATGCTGTCAGACATTTTTGAGCTGATTCAGATTATTCAAAAGATCTTTTTTTTAAAAAAAAAAAAAACTAAGCTTAAAATAACAAATGTGTATCTTTAGCTTTGGAGGTTGATCAACACACATACAGTGGTTAAAGATAATGCAACAAATTGCTGTCTGAAACGATTTAACGTCACCTGTTAGGTGTTAGGACTGTTTCATGAATCTGCCATTTTGTGTAAAGTAATATTCAATTTGCTGTGTTTTGAAAATTAATAAAAAGAAATCCAGTACCCACCTGTTTTATTAAATAATGTAGTGTTTTTTCAAATACTTAGTTATTGCTATAGGTAATATACTTGGAGCTGTGAAAAATGATGGAAATTATTGAAGCACAAAAGTGGTCACTTCTTCTTGTGGTCTTTGCTGATTAATTTAAAGACCAAATAAAAAGATTTTTTTTTTTAATGTGAAAATTCACTGTTCACGGGTGAAGGATGTTTTCACAACCGGGCAGTTCAAAAGTTCCATAACAACGGACGTTCATTTAAAGTTGAAAATATAAAACAGTCCCAACCCAACAGCAGCAGACGGAGAGCAGAAAGAGGTACGAGATACTCTTGCAATAACTACTGCAACACACACTCATACTCCCAAATGGCCACACCAGTGGGTATGCAGGTGTTTGTAAGCACAGCAACACAAGCTGTGCGGTTCCTCGCAGCAGCTGATGAAACACAGCCAGCCTCCACCATTTAGTCAGCAATGAACTCCACATAATCAGATTAGTTAGTTTCCCTTATCTAAACATCTACAAGTGTTACTAACCTAACCTAATGCCACCTTATAGCCTGAGAAAAAATCAGCACCCAGTTTCATGTTCTTTAAAGTGGCCATTGTCAGTTTACAGGCCATTTAAAATAATCGTGGTTAATACACATTGTTTCCAAAGGGCTTTTTCGAGAGCATGCCTAGAAGGAAAGCAGATACTCCCTTAATCCAACTGCCACTGAAGCATCATTAATTCCCTTAATGAATCTGTAACCTGAGAGCTGGTAACCTGTGAACTTGTCATCCTGGACACACATTTTGGAGCGAATCACAAAAAACAGGCTTATCTCTCATTCGTAAGGAACTGGCAGTGGAGGGCTTTGTTTTCCGGAGGGATATGAGCACGGTGCGGTCACGCCCATTAGTGAAGGCATTAGCAGAGTGGTGCGGCCAGGCCGTTTCCTGCCACACGGGGTTACGGTGTCACGCCTTGAGCTCTGATTGAGTTACAGTCCAGAGAGAGAAGGTCACGGTACCCCTCCAACACGTCTGCCACTCACATTTTACTCAGACTCTAGAGGTATGAAAACCCTCACATGACGAAATTACACACAAGTTACAGTCCATGAAGAAAACCTCGGGTCATTTGAAACTAGCGAGTGCACAAGTTGTTTGTTCCAGGGTGTTTTCCAATTGTGCCATGTTTTATTAAGATTGGAGTTTAGTACAGCTAGGTATCAACCCTCAATGACTTTTAATGCATCTGACGCAAAGTCTGTCAAACCTATGTTTGGATGATGAAACGCTTAAATCTGCGGACATGAAGGATAGCTCTAATAAGTTTGGTTCTACTTGATGAACAGTAGCTGCAGTGAACCTGGATTCACAAAATTCATGATTGCAAACAAAGTGGAAAAATAAACTGATTTAACACAGAACCTCCTTGAACTGTGTTTCTCCTCACAAACAGTGTGCTCAATTCTCATTCTTAGAATTATCTCTAATGTTATGTTCACATCATGGCAAACTAATAACAAGCAGCGGAGTGGGAAAAACCATTCATGCCGGTTTCAAGTCTTGGATGAGTCTTTGATTTCTCCCTTTTGGCAAAAAGGTTTTGAACGTGTCAGCAAACTCTTGGCAAAATTTCAGTTACAGCTGAGTAAAATCAATTAAAATGTTATTAGCTTGTATTAATCTAGTTTGATTTCTACCAGATACCCACTGTACTCATGTGATTTAGAGTATTTATGGCTTCACATTTAAAGTAAGATGTGAACGCTCCCAGTGGGAGGTTTCCCATTTTGCCAACACTGCAACTATACTAAAATGTGAAACTTCAGTTTATAGTAGGTAAAGCTTTTGGCCTTTACTAATGTTCCTTGTGTGCAGTTATAAAAGTTAACACAGGGTTTATGTAACCACTTAGATAAAGTAAGCATAGAAACTGAGAATATGCAGTTAATGCTGTAGCAATGGTTTTGACATTTGTTGATTATCCTTCTTACCATGAAAGAAAGTCAATAAAGTCAAGACTGTCATAGTCCTAAAAGCATGTACATTTTAGAATATATATATATATATATATATATATATATATATATATATATATATATTACCATAAAATATAAATTCAGCAGCTCTCAACTAGAGTGTACCAGTGTCGATCTCAACTTTGAAGCAACATTATTGAAGTATGAGGGGGAATCAAAGATACTCTTGACTAACATATCTACTATACATGTGGGTTCCCTGATGAACCAGAGCCTGAGACATCCACTAGTGACATGTTTTGTGTCAGGAAAAAAAGCCAAAATAAATGTATTTAACTTTTTTCCACAAATGAGGCGGATACACCAAAGGGCAGACTCTAGAGCTGAAAAATGATCTAACATGGAAAAAACAAATGCAGCAGTTCCTCTTGGTGCCACTTGAGACTGGTTCCAAAAGGTGCTCAATCCCCATAGACTCCAGTGTGAAAATGCCCAACTTTATAGTATGAGAAAGCATTTACAGCCTGGTACAATGAATGCTTTTGGTCTCTATGGACCGTTTCATTTGACTGAATTTTTTAACTCATCCACTTGGATACTGGAGTTAGGGATGTGACTATTTTGGTTAAGTGTCTCAACAGAAGCAGGTTGAGCCAATTGGAGACTGCCAGGTCTCATGTACCACCTCAAGTTATTAAATTGGACCTCTTCACTGTGTTTGTGCTGCTGGTGCCTTTTGGAGCATTTTTAATGGATTATCTGATTACTGTCATTGCTTGTTTTGTTGCAGAGATATGTGTGGTACCATCTAGTACTTTGTTCTGAAGTTTTGTTGAGTAAAATTCAATGTTTTAATACACTGTTACTGGCACTAATGAGCAGATTTGTGTATTTGCACTCCTACAGTTTATGAATGGAGCTTGCTAACAAGCTAGATGGCTTGCTAACTTAGCACTTCACCCTTTCATCCAAATATGTCCATGTCTAGCTCCAAAAAAATCAACATGGGCATAGGAAAAATACTAACACTGAAGTCCTAAGTCAAACAATGAAGTCACGGTGGTTATGCCCTTCTGTCTATAGGATGCACTCTATCACTAAGCTAATATAACCATTTCTTGTTTACCTGTGATCACAAAACGTCTTTTAAGCAAAGAAAACCATATATGGCTGTCTAGTTTGAGGACCACATGTGAGTAAATACATGTCAAATACCAGCAAACAATCTACATCCACTTGCACAAAACATCACACAGAAATGGAGTGTGCTAATTCTCGAATGTAGATGTACTTGCACACATGCACACACACACTCACACACACAATCAGATGATTGAGTTCTCTCCTCTTAATAAACCACTGATTCAGCATAAGTATAACCATTGATTGGTGACTTAATTCCCAATTCAAATTATCATCCTGGGTCCCTATCCAAGGTTGACATGAGCCTTGAGCTTCGGTGCGACTAAATTATACTCTGCTCCACTCCCTGTTAGCTACCCCCACCTCTCTCTTTCCCATACACACATACACACTCACACGCTCAGACTCCCAGTTCCCCCATCTTTCTCCCCTGTATACCTCTCTCTCAGTGCAGCCCAGGTGCTGATACAAGCAGAAATCCTCCACGCCCCATCACTCCCAGAACACATACGCACTTACAGACACACACAAACACACATACAAAGTAAGCACATACAAATACACCCCCACCCTGCACACACACACACACACACACACACACACCTCCATTCCCTACACCTCCTCAGAAAAGCCAAGGGGAGGCAGCATTCGTCTCCTCTCTATTTACTGTGTTAGCATGGACACGATATGAAGCACAGGATCACTGTAGTTTTTCTGCAGCATGCTGGCTGCAGTTTGTATGTGGAGGTGGGAGGCAGAAAATAAGAGATTATCAGTGTGATTCATTGGTGGCTGTAGTCTTAAGTCACCCAAGGTTGTGGCCCTTCTTCCTCAATGAGGATGTAGTGCCCAATAACAGCACTTTGTCAGAGAGAGAGCTGAAGGAGACAGAGGAGAAAAGACAAGCAGAGGAAGAGTGAAAAGTAGTAAACAAGATAAAGGAGGCAAAAGAGGAAGAGGATGAGTGAATTGAGTCTGCTATTGTCTCTGCTTCATCAATATCCTCTTATATAAATGTCAGCTGTACCATTCCCTCATCACTGTTTCACCACCCCACTGGCTTTATCCTTTGGTACAAGGGGAGGGACATCGCTCTCTCTCATCTCTCTTTATCGCCTTTTCTCCCTCCCATCTCCCTAAATCGCTTTCCTCTTTCTCCCCTTTTACCCCTCTTTTCTTTCCCTCCTTTCTTTCTCTCCCTCTCCATGTGCCTCGTCTCTTTATCATTCTTCATCTCTCCTTCCCCTCCCTCCATCCTGTCTCTTTGCCTCTCATGGCGATGCGTCACTAGCCTGCCCCCATGAAACAAGTCAATTTTCTGCCAGCTCGGCGGATGAATAAATCTCCCTGGCTCTGCTCAGAGCGATGGGGATATTTATCTAAGTGGAGTGTGTCCTCCTCGGCTCAACGCCACCAACTTCTCATCTAAGCCCCCACCCTGTTCCCACCACCACCGCTTTTTTTTTTTTTTTACAGGCGGAGAAAAAAAACTATGGAGAAAGCAATTGCTAAGGAGGAATGTGAAAGGTAAAAGAGGTAAATGAAAACACAAGAGAAAGGGCAGTAGAAGTAGATGGTGAGAGGACAGGAGCAAAGAGATCAAGGTGAGGAGAGATGGGGGAGAGAATTATGAGGTGAAAATATGAAGAAGATGGATAGAGGAGGAAATAAAGGAGCTGCTTCAAACAAAGCCTATAAAGCAGCAGTGTGGCGGAGATGTGAGGCAGGGGCATTAGTTGAGCCTGCTCGGGTTTAAACGGCAGGAACAGGCACAGATTTGGATGAATGGCAGTCCTACTCCTTCGGGCTATACTCATCTGTTCGGGAGAAAGAGACGCAGGTTATTGGGCTCGCTGTGAACAATACTGAGATGAGAGCGAAGACACAAAAACAGAGGCAGAGAATGAGCATTAGATTAAAAGTGATGATAGATAGTTGAGCATGTTGTGGTATTTTCCCTCCATTTGGATGAAAAATTATTAAAGGAGCCCGATAGGCAGCAACAGCAGATCCCAAATCCACTGATGCGTCCTGTGTTGATTGGCAGGATAATCAGCACAAGGTGGATTAGGGTTCAACTTCTATCGCTTAAATTTTTAATGCAATATTGTATTTTGCAGTGTAACAAGTCCAAGGATTTAAAAAAGCTCTGGGCAGTAGCAGGGGCATTTGCAAGGAAAGAGGGGGGTCGCGCTTGTTACTTGCCACAGCATTAAAGCAAAGTAAATAGCTGTTGTGTCTCATTACCATTCATTTTTTAAAAGGGGACTGTTAGTATAATAAATGCCTGTACTATCTTCTTTGGGCCCTCCCCCTCTTTCAGTATTAGGAAGAGTAATACTATCATTCACGCTAGATAAAATGCAAGCAAATATTTCCTTCGCAATTAAAATGGTCAATTTTGCTTATGCACAACAGGCGCCGTATAACACCAAGTTTTGGACTTAATTACCTACAATAACAGTGTGATATATTGGGTATATGGTTCTTTGCTGGGAGAGCATGATATGAAACAAGACGCTTTTAATAAAGTCATAAACACAAGCCTAGGCCCTGTGGAGCATATAATGTGTGAGTCTGCGTGGGAGTGTGCAGTCTTTAATTTGTTTGCACACAAAAAGACTTGGAGATGAAGACGAGCACCTGCACGTGCAATCACATGCACAGAAAGACACAAAAAGAGATTTCTGGTGATGAAACAAGCTCTTGGCCTTGAACCTGAAATTTTTGTTGTTATTGTTGTGTGTGTTACATTAAAACAAACCATTTTCAATTGTGTAGCCTACAAATGCAGACTTGTTTTTCAATTATATTGGGGTTAAAGGTTGAGAACCTACCTCACCTTTGCTGCCTCAGATTTTCTGTTGTTTATGTTCTTACTGATGGTTATTACCATTAACGCATTATAAAAGAGCCCATCAAAGCCTTTTTAAATAGGTCATATAATTAGTGCTGATTCTGAGGGATCTGTCATAGCAATTATTTAATAAAGCTGTCATACATACTAAGAAACGTATACACTTTTAACCTTTAATGATTAATCATTTATTATTAGTAGTAGTAGGAAATTGTGCCATAAAAGTTGTTTCACATGTCCAAGTTTCGCTATATATGTGAGAAAATTCTCTTAAATTTAAAAGGAAAGTGGTGCGAGAATTATTCAGAATTATATTTTTTAAATTTCCAGTAAAAACAGTTGACTAATTTTTCTGGATATTCAAAAGAATTTTTACTGGAACTCAACCAAAGAAGCACTTCCTGAAACTGACAGATTTATTGTTCGTCTTACTGACACCTAGAAACCATTAACTATCAGTGGGAAGATTTTTTTTAATTATTATTATTTGGGTAAATTGGCACTTTGTAATTATACATTTAAATTACGTTAAATTGTTCTACCGCACATGCACAACCTGGCAACACATATGTTTCACATTTTAATGTACATGTTTGGCAAAGTGCTATAGGTTGCTACGCGTAATATTTCTGCTGTCACCACATTAGCATGACAAATGCAGGCACTTTTCATTAGAGACAAATGAAAGCTGTTCTGACACAATTATGGCAAAAACAATAACAGCGCCGTGTGAGCCACTCTATGATTGATAATACTGCAGGGGGGGATTCAGTGGTGTTGGGCTTAACCAGGCTTTCCCTGAGGGGTTCTCCTTTGGCATTAATCAGACAAATCCCTTTGGCAACCTCTCCCCTCGCCATTTTTATTCATAAGCATTTGGCCCTAAGAAAGACATCACCAAGAATACAACAAGAGGTCAACATCATCTTTGCGCAATGTTAACCTCTGCATTGATGAAGCTAATTCACATTTCCTCAGTGCAGCCTACGGGGGTTCAGGAGAAGAGAGGGAGGAGGAGCAGAGGGAGGCACCAGGGTGTGTGTATGTTTACATGCATGTGTGTGCACGGGTGTGTGTGTCTGCTTGTGCCTCTGTGTGTGTCAGCAGCCACTTTGTAGTGAGACTCCCTCTTGACCTGGGCCCCTCCACATGGGGTTTGTATTGATAGTGTTAGCTGAAAGGAGGCGAAAGTGAATGTTGTCCGAGCTCATTGGAATGACAAAGGGGGCATATGGTTGTGTGTGTGTTGGTGTATGGTCATGGCAGCCACCATATTCCTCTGTGCAGGGTTGCCAGGTGCTTCATGAACAGACCCACTGAGAGTCGACAAATCATGCACAAATCCAACAGACTGGCTCGTGGCTCTACTACCCAACAGGGGGTTATGTGTGGCTGTTTTTCTTCTTTTCCTTTCTTTTGCTGATTTTTCTTCTGAACAGAGTTATATAACAAGCCGCAAAAAAAGAAACCACACTAGAGATAAGTGTCAGACTGAGTCACTTGCTCATTATCTGTTAATCCTGCTAATCAGTAGCCCCCCTTTTTTTAAACACGGTAAAAACTCCACAGAGAACAAGAGAATAAAGATAACCTTATGTAGCAGCATTCCCTCCCACACAAAGCCACTTCTTCTGTCATGAATAGTCAGCTCCACCCTAATGACTATTCAATACAGTCTGCAGGCTGCAGATGAACGGCCAATCCACAGCAGCATCTGCTGCAGGCCTAAATCGCCAGACGCCAGCCTTGTAAGAGGGCCATTGCAGGCTAATTGAAAGACAGAGGCCATCACTCAAAGACAGTGTTTGTGTGTATATGTATGTGTGTGTTGAGAGGGAGACTTCACAGAGAGAACGGTGAAAGAGAAGAGAAAAGTGAAGAAAATAATTGACAATGGATGGAGTGAAAGAGGAATAGGGAATGAGGAGGAGAACGAAAGACATTCCTCCTCTCGGAAAGAACAGCTGACCTGTCAGCATTTGGTCTCGTGCGGCCATCTTGAAAAAGCCCCTGCGGGCATTGAATTAACACAACACAAACCCACTTTATGTAATGAGAGTAGCCCTGTGATCTTCTCATATTATAAATACGTGTTTGCATTATATAAGCTCCGGTGTTTATGCATCATTTATAAACCTCTCGTCAATGGTTAAAGCTTGAGGTGATCAGATAACACTGATGATGAAGGATCACAGGTTAGAAAATGTGAAGCAGGTGATTGCAGCCAGCAACAAACAGTAAGTAACAAGTCATAAAAATCCAGTTTGATTTACAATGTTATATATGAGTAATCAACAGAAATGCAGCTGGTATTTACACTTGTGTATGTGACAAATTGGATTTTCGGTTGTTTTCCACCTCAAGGTCTCTTTATCCTCCTTTGCAAGTCTTTGCATCAAATAAGTATAAAAAGGGGAAAAAAACAGCCTCCACAAACAAAAACTACAGGATTGTTGTCATAATTCTCCCCAGTTCTCCTCTGGCAGTTTTTATTACCAAAGGCTTTGAATAATCTTTTCCACCCTGCCCATTCCAAATAACACAATCCTTCAGCATCACTGCTTACTGTGTTTTATGGTGAAGTGTAGATGAGAAAGAAGGAACATTCAAATGAAGCACTATCTGCTGCCGGTCTATGGCATCCATAGTGGAGCGGAGGGATTCATCAGCCGCCCGAGAATCTGGGAGCAAAGGGAAATAAGCGTGTGAAAGCGTTTGCTGTAAAAGTATAAAACTAGCTGTCTTGAAATAAAAAGGAACAGATTGTGAAAGGAAGAATAAAAATGAGGTGAGACATGTTTTCAGTGAGGTTTAATGGTCAAAACTGGCATGGCATGGACGGTTTCTGATGGTCGCATATGTGCAGTTTCAGATTGTGCCTTCTGTAAATGAGGAAATGCTTATGTTCAGGCTGCGCCAACAACAAGTGTACAGGCCCCAAACCACACCAGCACGATCAGGAGCATGCAGCCATTCTGTAACTGGCTGGCAGAGCAGTGTGAGATGAGCAACTGTTCCACCAGGTAGGACACAATAAACAGATCTTATGGCCCCAGGTACAGTTGTTATTGTCATCGTAAGTAAACAAAGAATCCTGGCACACCCGACACCAGCTAATATTCGGTATTACTACAGCCAGAGACCCCTAAGAAGGTTTCTTCTAGAAGAGAAGAAGGAAATAACTCAGCATTATGCACCCCACATGGGGTAACTTTTGTGCTTCTTATATTTCTTGGGCGACTGTGCACCTGTTTTTTCTTTTCGTGCCTCGGGGATAATGCCATGACTTGTAATTTATTGACTGTTGTGTCTGTCCCCATTTTATGTTCCTTTTTATTTATTTGTGCAGGTTGTGTGTTGATAATCTATCATTTTTAAAGGGACCGTTGACCCATTTTTAAAAAAAAATTGGAATATTGACCAGTAGAGAAAAGTAACTTTATATTACTGGCATAAGTTTGAGGGCATTTGCTGAAATTTGCACTTTTTCTACTTTCCAGAGATAAATCATTTTTATTTTTTCATATTTATTAGACAGACACATTAGCATTTATGGACAAAATATTATTAAATAGCAAATGAAATATTTCAGAAAAAACTTATTATTTTGCCCCTTTTAATGTCCAACGAATTTTAATCACAAAATTATGTTTTACATGTCATACACAATATTTCCATAATTAACATTTTGAATGCACAATTTTAAATTATTGTGAACCAACTCAAAGTAGTACTCAAAGCTTAAATTTATTTAGTTTTTAACAACAACATATTTTTTCAATGACAGTACCTGACCCTTTGTTTTTGTACATAAGAAGTTTACTTCAGAGATGTCACTGATAGCAATAATGATGAATTTTGGAATTTTATGTTACACAAACATATAAAACTCTTATCTGATTTGTTAAGGTTATCCATTGTAACTGGTGTTATTAGGCCATCTGAGCTTTTCGCACCAAACGTGCACTTAGCTGAGTATTCAGGCTTTTTACTGCTTCGTACGTTTAGTTTTTATTCAGATTTTTTTTTTAAAATATGTGTTATTATCACACTCTGAAGTATGTCTTGTTGCACTTTGCCCATCCATGTGCCACTACTGTATTGTTTGTTTTTTTGTTGCTGCTGTTTTTTATTTTGCACACTGCAATAGATTTATGTGTTAAATATCGGAAAATCTTGACACTTGAACGCTAGACTAGCTAAATATCACTGGTGATTCGGGAGACCTTACCCTTAAATAGAATTCATGTGAAACTCAACAGTCTGCTGAGTGACACGGTGCAGTATCATAGTGATAATGGTGCTGCTTAAGATCCACTGTTGATGTTCCAGCAGCACTGGCACTGCACTGTGAGGCAGGAAAAGCCGGGCCATTGGGGATTTGTCAGAGGCCTGTTATTACATCTCTAGTCACATAAAATATGGCTGCCTCTCTAGAGATCCAGCTGCCAGATAAATCCACTCTCCTCCAACCAGACTGGCCCTGGCGATGAAACCATCCAATAGGGTACCTCAGCGAGTGACCTCTGGTAATGACGTGTGATTTATACAGTACATGCTTTAAACAGAGAGACACATTTGAGCCAGGTTATCTCTCCCTCTCTCTATGTATCTATATCTGGTGTCATGTGAGATAACTGGCAGGCCTTTGGGAGACGAGGGAGACATGACACTCGTCTTTGGGGTCTCACAAAATGGCTACAATGTGGACAGTTTCCCCTGCAGCTGTCTAATCGTAGCCTAAGCCTGCAGTGAGCACTGTGTCTCCTCCTGCATGAGGTCACTAACACATATTGCAGGGTGGCACTTTAAGCTAACAGACCGCAGTGTGGATGGCCTAAATCAACACCTGGTTGGGAAGTAACAGAGCTATTGTATTCATGCATTCATACATGTCAAGGAGCAGTAGATGAAGATATTCAGAGTGCATTAAACTAATACTGCTGGATTACAGTAAACCAATGTTTTCAGTGTTTATTACAGATATAAATTCAATAACCATTTATTCCAATCTAATCAAAATTATAAAGCCAACATTAAGCTTTGGCTAATAAGAACATAAAGTGTGGATAGAGTAATTTTTAGGACAGTCACTGATGCAGTTTGTACTGCCAAGAAATGTCCACTGCACAGTCTAGTAACTTAAGAGATTAAGTTCTCCGGCTAAAGGAGAGCCGAGAGGCAGGACATGTCATTGACCTTGGCAAGCAAGACACTGCAATGATGACACACCACTGCAAATATCTGTCTTTAATAAACAGGAGGGCATAGCACTGAACCAACACCATGATCCACCACAGCTTAGCTGGATAGAAAGACACACATGTGAGGTAAAGTGGAAAAAATAAGGTGACTATATATTTTCCTTAATTATATATATAATCATATTTTTAGTAATAATAAAACTATCTAATGTTCATTCTTTTTGGCTGGGTTATTGCAACATTGTCTGTTTGTTAGCAATGGCTAATGTCCCTTCATATTACATACATCAATCAAACTCTGGTTTAAAAGCATTTAAGTTCATGTACATATTATTTTTAGGCTGCCAATGTTTTATTGTTTGTTTTTTTTATCTATTGGTCTCTCTATAATATTTACGTTTAAATAAAAGAAACTGGAAGAAAATGTGTTCAAAAATAGCTCCTTAAATTTCAACAAGGATCTAAAGAACAGTGACCTCTGAAATTAGATCTTACCCCCCACCAGCAGCAAATATAAACTGTCTGCCTGATTTTTATTTCTTTTCTTTTTCTTTTTACAATCTGGTGAAGTTAAACTGGTCACATCATTGAAAGTCTTTTGCAAACTAACATTGTTTGTTTTTTTTGTTTTTTTAATCTCTTAATCTTTAAAAAATTAATAAATCTTAAATGCACAATTTGTTAAGAACAAATATTTTATTTTAATATAAATATAATAGATGAGGAAGGGAGCAGGCTCATTTAAAAAATATATTTCACATCCAATTTCTTTTTCTTTTTCCTTCTGCTCATCGTGGTTTACATTTTTGTCTTCACCGCCATATATAAATGATATAAATGATAACCTGAATATACCGTTATTGGCAATACAAGCTGCCTAAATAGAAAAATAAGGTAATTTTTGAAAATACAGTCACCTAAGAATTTAATAAAACAGCTGAAAATAAAAATCCAAATATAAAAAACAACAATCTTGTACTAATTTTCGTTCTGCACCACGACTGTCATAATTCTAGATATGATCATAATTTACAGGCACTTCCATCACCGAAATCTATAATCACCACGATACTGATTTACTGCATCTTCGTTTGCTGTTAAAGTAAATAAATACTCTTTATTATAACAAACATGATACGCAATTAATAGCGACAGAACTAATAGACTTAAAATTCCCCTATCCGCAATGTATTTGTAATTAACTCAACTTTGTTCATTTAAAGGACTAAAGGAGAAGTTAAACAGACTATTGTGAAACAAAAAACTATTTTTTTTACCTTTTAAAACCACATCTTTAAAATCTGAAGTTTAATTCTAAATTAAAACAAACACTTTGCCGCACTATGCAAAATACCCTGCCGTCGATCTGTGTCCAGTGCCAAAATAAACCCATTCTGTCAAACCTGGAGGATACGAGGAGATTTGAGAGGAAATGAAATATTTCTCGGAAGATATAAAAGGAGCCTTTTCGCCTGAGTTATGGCCCGGATTTGGCGTTGCTGAGAGGGATGCATGCTGCTCCTTCTATCTCGCCCCAGAGGAGGTATCATCAGAGCTGATATATAGCCCAGCTCTACATTACCTTTACAAAACAAAGGGTCATCCACGCTTTGGGAGGAACGTATTCTTCTGACTAAAACTGCGGAATCTGTAACTGAGTCGACTTGTTTTTTTGTTGTTTTTTAACCATCCAAATAGTCCAAATACTTTAAACAAACCTGCTGCTGAACTTAACTTTTAAAGCGTTAAAATTGGCTAAAGATTCTGATGTCTCTCAACCCTTCTTCCTTTTTCTTCCTCTCCCTCTCTCTGAGCTTCCCCTTATTTATCCCATATACCTATTCTGGTATCTCACCACACGACTAAATTAGACCAAAGATGATAAGAGCACAAAGCATTATAATTCCGCCCGGCTCCTCCTCCTTCCAGCCATGCGTCCTAATTAATGGGACACCCCCAGTTGCAAAAAGCCCTGCACTGGACTGCAACATAGTCAAAGAGTGAAAGGGAAGAGGGCGAAAGTGCCACTGGAGATAATTGATTACCCACCAATCAATGATAACTTGTTAGTAATCGTCAACTCTTTGGACCTCGCCATTTTCAGGGAGGCATCTCACTCCTGCGGACTTGCTGCTCGCGAGGATCGACACTTTGAACGCATCCCATTTTGGAATAAGATTTTCTTTCCCTCAATCTCCCCTCCTTATCTTTGTTTTTTTTTTCTACCTCCAAACTGTTATGTGACTTTTTTACCCTCGATACGTTCGCTCGTTTGTAACGGCTTAATACTTCAACCAAGTCCTATAAACTCTGCGTACAACCAATGATGACATCCAAAGAAGTCGCCAAATGTGATGCAGTGGAAAACAGGAGGCGAAGTCCGCTGGACCACTTGCCGCCTCCTGCAAACTCCAACAAGCCGCTGACCCCATTCAGCATTGAGGACATCCTGAACAAACCATCTGTGAAACGAAGTTATACAATTTGCGGCACAGCTCATCTAATTTCGTCTTCTGAGAAACATCGTCCCTCCAGCATCCCTCTGTCCAACCGGGGACTCCTCACCCAAACCTCCCCGCTCTGCGCGCTGGAGGAGCTGGCCAGCAAGACTTTCAAGGGGCTGGAAGTCAGCGTTTTGCAGGCTGCCGAAGGTAAATCTACAAGATGAAAAAAAGCACGACAAACACGTTTTGACTAATACACCTGGAACTAGATTTTTAAACAACAAAAATTCGCTCAAACGTGTTTATTCAATTGCTCGAGACACTCTTTTCCAATTTAAGTGCGCATATTTTCCTTTTCACATATATATCTAAAAAAGGTGCGTTATTTTTTCCTGGGCCGCTCTTATCACCAGAGCCCTTTCTTTAATTTTATGGCCTCGTGTAAAGAGGAAGACCAATTGTCTGATGTTCAGTATTTCCCAGTGGTGTCTGTGTAATATTGTTGTAACTGTCTACCTATTCCCACAAGGACTGAGAGGCATTTCTGTTTCAAAGACAGCATCATTTTCGTTGTTATGTCTGCGTTATGGGTACTTTTACGCGCATACTGCAGCAGTGCAGAAAACGCCCTGCACCTGTATCTATCAATGATTTTCACTCAGCCTCTCCTCTCCCTCACAGGCCGGGATGGGATGACTCTGTTCGGCCAGCGAACCACCCCGAAGAAGCGTCGGAAGTCTCGGACGGCTTTCACCAATCACCAAATCTATGAACTGGAAAAGCGCTTCCTGTATCAAAAGTACCTGTCCCCAGCCGACCGGGACCAGATCGCTCAGCAGCTGGGCCTGACAAACGCGCAGGTGATCACGTGGTTTCAGAACCGGAGGGCCAAGCTAAAACGGGATCTGGAGGAGATGAAGGCCGACGTGGAGTCGGCCAAGGCCATCGGCCAGGTCCCACTGGACAAGCTCGCCAAACTGGCGGACCTGGAGAAATGCGCCAATGGCACGCTGGGCCACCCGCGAGCCGAGTCCCCCGCGCGGGGAGGCCAGCAGGAGCACGAGCTCTCTCAGAAACTGAGGACGTCGCCGCTGTCTCCATTCTCAGACCACACAACTAGTAAAGAGTGCTCAGAGGACGAGGACGTGGAGATTGATGTGGATGACTGATGGCGCATCCAGGAGCTTGAAGGTCAAGAAACACAAAAAGACGATAAAATAATCCCGCGGAGGACTTGTAACTTACTGCTTATATTGTATACCATATCTCGGAACATGTACCAAAATGTAATGACTTTTATATCAGCACAGATACTATTCATAGTGAAGCATGAACACAGAACAAGAATTATGCAGTGATATTTTACAATGTATTCATTAGCAAACTGTTACTTCTTTCGATCAAAGCAATATGGTCTGAAATGACATGAGTAACTTATTTTTTTACAGTATAAACCAACACACACACACACACACACACACACACACACACACACACACACACACACACACACACACACACACACACACACACACACACACACATTGTTTTATTGCTTTTCCCGATAGCCCCACACATCACAGTGAAGTGCTCCAGTTTTCCATATTTTTGCATGTAAATGCATGATTTGATTTGTGATCATTATCTATTTATTTTTACTTTTTTAATTTAATTGCTTTTGTATTTTCTGCGAGCCAAATCGCGATTCAGTCACTTTGTCACTGCCGGCTCTTCTCCTCTACATTATCATTATCATTTGACTGTAACCCCTGGCTTCAGTTCATATTCTGCGTCCCGATGCTGCAGTGCATGATGAAGATGATGATGACGGTCGGAAAGGCAAAACTCGGACACTCACAGTTACAACGTGTTTTGTGGAAATGCTCGAGCGATGGCGAGAAACAGCGGTTGATATTGCGGTGATTTTGACAAGCTACTTTTTAGATTTATTGTTTGGATACAATAGATTTACAGTTATAAATTTGTTATGTTTTGTACACCTGTAAGTGCCTTTCTGAAATCAGGACATTATTTGAAAACCAATGCACAGACTGTAATGTATATAGGCTACTATGGGAATAAAATGGCTTTTCTGAATAATTCTTTTATGTTGCAGTTCTTGAAATATTGTTTAGGTTTTTGTTGTGGATATAATAGCCCCTTTTAATTTATTTATTGAGGGAAGAAAAATGATTTTAGAAACGGCTCCCCTTGCCAAATCTGGGCGTGTAAGCTCGTCAACAGCGGCCTATTTAGAGTTACTATTTTGTTCCTTTGTGTCCTTTTCTACTAAGATGCTCTAAACATTTTGTGGCCCGGAATCTCACATCCCCTTTCACATCCTAAATGCGTATCGTGGCTTCTTGACCCTTAGACGTGTTTCTCCATTCGTGGCAAAAATTTATGTGAGAAACACAAATCTGGTGCCGGAGAAAAAAAGACGAGGAAGCCACAAAAACACAAAGTTTTGGGCCAGTTTCCCCGGGCCTTTATAGACCTTTTTTGTTCTGCGGGACTGGGCCGTAATTTTGAGCGTAAAGCATGAAAAGTGGGGACAAATGAGCAGCGTTCCCTGATGGGACGAGCCACAAAGGAGCAGGGCCGGTCCCCCGCAGGCAGCAATACTGAGACAAGTGTGTCCCACCGCACAAAAAGGACGCAAACGTTTGGAAGCCATATGGTTTTTGAAATTTCCTCACAATTTCAGACAATTTGATGGATTGAGTTAACCCTCCTTTTAAACAGTTTAACTGGGTGCGAACAAAGGCCATAATGCCTACATAGACTCTCCCTTCATGAGGGCATCTGCGGCTATTAATGTCTAGCCCCTTTCTTTGCTTGGCGTTTTGAACAAGTCAATGAATTACAATGAAACTGCCCCTTTTTTGAGAGCCGCTTGTCTTTCTGCGCTTTTTAGCTTTGGAATAATATGTTTGACTTCTGTCCAAGAACGTTTTCTAAACAAGAAATGGATTTTTGTTGGAAGTGTTTTTAATGTTAAGTAGGGAGCCATAAAGAGTTTGGGCTGTGACATTTATGCCAAAGTCTGGTTAGGGAGTCCTTTGTTTGTTTTCTTCTCATCTCTTTTTTCTTGGTCTGCCTTTTTATTTCTTTTGTCTTTAAGGAGTTTAATGAAGCTGAAAACATGGTGATGTGAGAAAGAAAGAGTGTCCAGAAGAGAAGCTCAAAAGGCAAACTCCCATTTAACCCTCTTTGTTAACAGAAACGATAAGTAGAGCTGTCTTCTTGTTAATGTTTTATAGAAGTTGCTTTTTTATATTTTACTTTTATTTTAACCAAGTCAACCTAAATAAGCTAAATAAGTTGATAGGCCTGGGAGATGTTAATGTGACCAAAGCTTTTGTAAATTCTCTGTAGATAAATTAGAGTCTTTTAAAAAATCATTAGCCTAAAATTTGCTTTAATGCCCTTATACTGCATTTATAAATAGTACGGTTTATAACAGGGAGCAAATACATGTGTTTATTAGTATAACAGCTCAAGTGGACTAACTGGAAGCTGATATATAAACTGATATTAACTTGCAGCCTAATAAACACGCTGATCATAACACAGAATATGCACAAAAGAAGAAATTTTAATTGCTGGCAAATATTGTACTGTAAAATTCACAGAATATTATTACAACTGCATTATATTGTTTTATAAATTATTTATAAAATGATTATGTGCACTTTATACATGCAAAATAAGGTGGTAAGGTGGTGTACATAGTATTTATCAAGGTTTAAATTCTAGATAACACTTCAATTGAAGAAAGAAAAAAATCAATTCAGTTCAATTATTCTGAAAATTGATCTGCAAATATGAACATGTCAGTCTTTAATTTATTTTGTGTGTGTATGTGTATGTGTGTGTGTGTGGTGGGGGGGTGGCGGGTGCCTATGTGCGTGCTCTGGAGCCTATTCTGAATCAAGCATATTTATGAAGGGAGAGAGTGTTAAGGCAGGTAAGTTTATGGATTTCACTTGCTTATTTTATGAGGGGTTGTCAGGCGGGCCCGGTGATAAGTAATACTACAGTCTGAGGGACCACTTCGTGGTAATTAATCTGGAGGTCTTAAGTGTATTTCAGTATTTCACTTCAAGATAGAAAAAATCACTACTTCAATCGTGCGGAAAATTGAAGTTTGATGCATGAAACAATAGTACAGCCCTCTCTCTTTTCATCTCTTCCCCTCCCCTTTTTATACTCTCTCCTTTATTATTTGCACCTTGTGGAAAACAGTGTCAGGGGCAAAGTGTACACTCATATTTGAGGCAATAGTCAGGTGACAGCAAAGAGAGCACTGAAATTAAATTGTTTAATGTTTACGACCTTGTTCTCATTTAAAAATATGACACAAACTTAGAAGAAAAAGGTTTTTTAATCTATTGTTTGATTATTTAAATTAATTATTTGAATCCATAGGCTTCAAATAATCCTTGAATGCATTATTATTATTATTATTATTATTATTGTTATTATTATTATTGTTGTTGTTGATGATGAATAAGTATTAAAAAGGAGATCTGTAAATGACCTGATATTTGGCTCGAATTAAATGACTCTATATATCTAAATAGAGCCAAAATGTAGAGTTTTAATCATAGCCTTCCTGTGGAGCCAGTTAATACTTCAAACTTCAATTTTACGGGCGATTGAACTAAGCATGTTCCTGACAGAATTGATGTATGTATTAATTTCCTTTAACTGTTGATTAATTAGGCTGCGCTGAAGGCTCAAATGGAACGGTTTGTTCAGAAATTTGCATATTAATCAAATTCTAGTTGATCATTCAAATAATCAAGGCTGTGTGAAATTGGGGATGTAGCAAGAAAACATCAACTATATTTGGTCTGACTTAGCTTCTGCTGTTTGTCCACTGTACTATAATCAGATAGAAAGAGTCAGTCGGCTTATTTGGACTAAATTGCTAATCCAGAGTTTTGCAACAAATATACAGATACATTAACTCAAAGTGGGAAAAAAAGCAAAACCTTTGTGCTGCTGTGCTTTATAAATAAACAAGAATGGGAGAAGTGGGTGGCAGAGAAGAAAAGTGTTGCATCAAGTACTGCATTTTATATATTTTGGATTCTTAAAATTAGAATAAAATTAGAATAATAAAGATTTTTACATATTGCCACAAGGCTGGGTTTTCAGAAGGCTGTTTCAGATCACAGGTGAATGATTTATGGAGGAGAAAGGATAGTTTCAAAAATGTTTTGCAATTATAGTTAAGTGCTGTGACTCATCTAAAAGGTAATCAGAAGTCTGCAGGTAGATAAATTATAAACCATGTAGACCGCTTTACCTGAAAAAAATGTAGGAGTTATTAAATTCAATGATTCATGAAGTGTTTACTTTGGAGCTTTTCTTCAACTAGCGATGGTGGTGGTTGAAGTCTAAAATTAATATAGATTATGTTCCAACAGCATCTACTTATACTATTTAGAACGGATTTTTTAAGCAGAAACAATGCTGTAAAGAAACTCCTCTACACATTAAAAAAAATCATAAAATCCATTAGCAGCACATGAATATATGTCCCTGAAGGAAAGATGAAGGATAAAGTGAAGAAAATGTTAGATCTGTGGCCTCAGGTGGGAGTTATTTAGCACATGTATTGATGATTTCTGTGTGGTGCACAGAACAAAGCATGAAAAACTACAAGTGGGGGGAAAAAAAGTGAATAAAGTGCATTTTCACTAAAGTCATCTGGAAGCTCATCCAATTCTAAATATCTCATCATTTAATCATATGAGGTCAAAATACATTTGGGTGAACAAAAAGGAAAACAAAAGCAAAACAAACAAACTTACTATCCATACCGTTACATGCCAATTTAAGCCATCCTTTAAAAAAAAGTGTAGCTGATGACAAGCTACAAGCTGCAGCCAGCTCCAGCTTAGCTTCTGAGACAAACAGAGACACCTGCTGGTGTCAACGGGATAGTGACCTGCACTTCACTGAGCAGCAAACCAGCCATGCTGTGTGTAATGTGTCTGTGTGTGCATGAAAGAGTGTGTGTATGAGAGTGGTTGTATATTATAAAGCTGCAACTGAATTATCAAATATGATACATATTTTTAGATTGCTTTATTTGAACGATCAATATCAGGCTGGTGGAACAGTTCGTACAAGACTGGTAATGAAAACATAAAATTAGAGGTGGAATGTAATCGTAATGGTAAACAGTATGTAAAAAGACATAAAGCAAGATTTAAAAGGAAGCAGATATTGAGTATGTAACCTCCATCGTCCTTAAGAAAATTGTGTTGTTTTTTTAAAAATAAAATAAATAACTAATAACATAAAAATAGTAATTTCTTGATTAGATGAGTATGAATTTAATAACTTGATTCCTACATCTTATTGACTCTTTCTCATTTCTCTAAGCCTTTCTTTCAGTGAATATCTCTTATCAGACTTACTAAAGAGCTAATGATGCCATATTGAGGATAATAACAGATTTCTTGTTTTACTTCGTACACTTGCATGAAATCATCCTCATTTCCTGCAGTCTTACTACATCTTCACCTTGTAAAAATCCATCTAATGAGTTTCTACCCTGACATGCTCTTGGAATAATGAATGATATTAATACTACACGCGCCTTGCGTGTTGAAAGAATGAGTGTTGATCTTTTAATATTTTCAAAATAGAAATACCTCAGGTATAAGTCATTCTTTCAAATGCATACATAAAGTGAAAATCCACAAGTGTAGCACTCAAGTATAACAAGTATGGTTGTGGGTTAATGAATGGTATTCGTACTAATTGGGCAGGTCAAGCGGTGCTTAAGTAAAAGTCAAGATATGAACCTATGAAAAGTGCTAACTGTCATATTTAAATTGTATAATACTGGATATTTTATGTAGTGTGAACTTGGGTATTTTAGACCACGTGCAATAATTCA
>NC_137948.1:9682265-9767265 GCF_963969265.1 Rhamphochromis sp. 'chilingali'
ATAATGTTTACATGCCTTGCTAACGTGTGTTTACGTACATTCAACTTTTCACCTTAGCCTGTAGCTAACAAGCTCTAGAAGAAATTGTACCTACTTGCACCGCTCCAGTTTTTCTTTAGATTAAAACGTACACGAATATGCGTCTTTGTTGTTTACGTGTTCAGGCAGACGGCCGGGCAGCAGCGCAGCTGTCAGAGGCCGCCCAATCTGAGCTGCTGGACATTTGTGAGGAGCAATTTGCGCAGCTGGAAAAGGTACATGTGAATCCAGTGTGTCCAAAAACTTTTTGTCTTACCATACATATTGTTTTGGGGGGATTGGGATAGTATGGAGCCACTGCAACAAGTGGGGTGACCAAGAGGTGGTACAATGTGAGAAATATATTACTGAAGTTGATATGATTTTTTCCCACTTTTATTTTCACACAAATGTTTCTACATAAGATTCAAAAAGTTGATTCTGTTCTTGAAGAAGTCACTTGGATTAGTGATGAAACAGTTCTGCTAAAAACTACATTTTCTTAACTGGTTGACTGAGCATGCATCAAGATATGCAAGTTAAAGTTTTGGCAAAATTTGTTCAGAGTTACTACATTATAATTCAGTACATTTTTCCACTTTCTTGTATAATTAGAAAAATACTATGAGTAGAAACTAAATATTTTTTCCATAGTCTTATATGATAGGCCTATGCTCTGTTGTTTAGCTGTTAACACTCTTACCTGTTATTTTTTTTAATCTTAGATTTGGTTCTTTCAGGTAATCATCATTAGGTTTCAGTGTCGATGCATTCAGAGATCTGCAACTTTTCTTGAACCACATTTCTTCTGAGAATCAAAATAGTTGACTAGGCTAGTAAACTAGAACCAACCAAAATCTGACCACATCACATATGTAAATATGTTTTTAAAATGTGTAGATACTTTATCTCTAGCCCCTTGTCACACACTTTGTGATAAATGGGTAAAATGATAAACTGTGTTTGTCTTACAGCTTCAGAATGAGATTATACTGTGTGAGCCAGATTTTTGTGAGAATCCTCAAGAACAGGTGAGATGATTGTTTCCAAATGTTCACTTGTTCATTGCTTTCGCTGCTTTAACCTCCTAAGATCCAACCTCTTTCTCTTTGCTATTTGGGCTGATTGGGACCTGATGAATGTAAAAACAAAGAATTATCTTTTTACCTGATTTTCTCTGCAAGGACCTGATATCCACATATGAGGACGTTCAAATTAAATTTCAATAGGACGGTGGCAATATAATGTCCTCGTAAGTGGACATCAGGCCCTTGTAGAGCAAAATTTAGAATTGTGGTCTAGACAACCGAAAATGTGATGTCCACATATGTGGACGCCAGGTCCTAGGAGGTTAATGTTACAGAAAAAATGTGGAAATCCTTAATTTTAAATATCTGAGAAAATTCATATCTTTTTTAACATGGTTTTTAACATTTGTCAGTTTTTTTTTAATGTGGTAGAAAATAACTGTAAGAAAAAAAAAGTATATACTCCATCACAGACCCGATATGTGAGTAATTCCAGTTTGTTACCTGAATGATGCATAAACATTACAATTTTCACCAGATAAACCATGCTAATCTCCATAGTAATACTCTTGCCTACTTTATTTAGGCTCCAGTAGCTTCTGATTCTCCTAATAGCCTGATGTCCATGTATTAGGAACAATTAGGAGCTTTTGGCTCGTAGTTGGTATTGTAAATTGGAACTGTGATAAAGTATTGCAAACTCTCTTTTGTTGCGGTTTTGGTCTGAGTTTCAAAATTGTTACACCTCTGGCATTTCTTTACGTGTGTGCTGATTAATTGGATGATGGTTACGTCAGTGGGTTCCTTTGGCCTATCAGCAAATAAAATATCTTAATCAATTGCAGCCATTACATTACAGCATCAAATTTGTCTTTGTACGCGATCATTCAAAGAGGTTTCTTTATTTTCCCAACACAAACAAGAAAATGAACAACAAAAACTAAATAATAGAAAATGCCAACAAAACATTGGATTAATCATCAGCCATACTGCAAATTTCAAGCAGCTACCAGCCCAGAATTTCACAATCTTTGCATCATTAATATTAACATCTTTTACATGTATCATGGTTACAGGACATATGAATTTTGCATAAAATGACTTAATGAAGAGGCCAAGATGGCACTTTTGGTTTCCGTTGATGCTCAAAATTAGCATTAATCATAAACATGTTGTATGTGAAAGGTGTTTACAGAGGCAAGATACGTTACAAAAAGAGCAATTAGTTTTAATAGTTTGTATAGTCATAAACAGCTCATTAGTGCTATTCAAGCAGTAAAAAAATGTAAACATTGTGAGCATCAGCAGTGGCAACACTAAAAGGAACAGCTGAGTGTGCTTTAAATGGTGAGGTTAGAGACTCCAGCTGGCAATAACATAGCATTTCATGCCTGGTCAAATGCACCCTTGGCTCCATAGTGTAGTAGTTTACACATTTGCTTAACAAGCAAAAAATCCCATGCTTGATCCCAGGAGGAGATGCACATCTCTTTGGAGTTGCGTCAGGATGGGCATCCGGTGTAAAAACCTGCCAGATTAAATATTTGTAGAGCTTCCTGCTGTGCCGACTCATTGTAAATCAGGGAGCAACCAAGAGTAGCTGCTGATAAAGTGAGTTTTGTGTTTGTTTGTTTTGATGTCAGACAGCTTCACTGTGGCTCATCATTGTAATTTCTATTCCTCGTGACTGTTTTTCCTTCTATAGTCAGTAAAAAGACTGATTGCAACAGAAGCTGAGCTGAAGCAGTGGTCGACAGTGGAACCACAATGTAAGTTATCAGTTCTGGTCAACTGGTGATTTCAGGTTTCTAAAAAAAAAAAAAAAGATATAAATCATAAATGTTGTGTACTTTATCTTTTAATACAATTGACCTTTTTTATTTTTCATGCAGTGCTGGCAGAAAATTCTGAGATTTTGCTCGAAGCAGGAAAAGAAGAGGTGTGGTTAAGTTAAACAGTGAACTATTGCTTTTGCTCATTTACATGCATCACTCACTTTATGCAATCTTTACTTTTTCCATAGATGCACAAGCTGTGCTCTGAACTTGAGATGGTTGCTTCCTGTTTTGAAGCCAAAAGAGACAAACTGAAAGAGACTAAGGAACTGTATGTAACCCTTTTGTTACACTGTACATATTACATTATTTACTGTCCTTCTTCTGGTTTTATGGATGCCTTTCAGGATTGGATGAAGGAGACCATCCAGAGACTTTCCCTTTGCTATACTTTGTGTATAGTTGTGAAAATATTCAACTCTGTATATTTTATATATTTTATTATTATTATTATTATTTTATTTTATTTTTTTACTATTTAATTTGTAAAAATGTGTATACACACACACACACACACACACGTAGGAAAATATTTAGTATACACATCCAGAAATGCATACACTATTATATATTGTACATATATTTATTAGTTTCAGGTTGGCCATTCTTGTATTTTGCTCGTTTGTGTTGTTGTGTTTGCACATCTCTGTTGCTTGTGGGGCTCGCACACAAGAATTTCACTCGCATGTGCTGTGCCAGTGTGCCTGCACATGTGATGTGACAATAAAAAGTGATTTGATTTGATTTGATTTGAAAATGTGATGCTTGTGTGTTTGTTGTTAGTGAGCTAAAATGGCTGGAGGAGAAGAAACAGGTGCTGGCTGCTGCCAGTGGTCACAGTGAACGACTTCAAATTGAAAAGGAGAAGTTGTCAGAACATACGTGAGTAGGATGGCAGCGTCACACTAAACCAAAAGGGATCAGGTGTTTATTTACACAGAATAGAGCAGAAAACAGAAATGCTTCAAGGGTAATATAAATTAATTCAGTTGAATTAAATTTTATTTATACAGCGCCAAATCACAACAGCAGTCGCCTCAAAGTGCTTTATATTATAAGGTAGACCCTACACTAATACATACAGAAAAAAACCCAACAATCGTATGACCCCCTATGAGCAAGCACTTTGGCGACAGTGAGAAGGAAAAACTCCCTTTTAACAGGAAGAAACCTCCGGCAGAACCAGGCTCGGGGAGGGGCGGGGCCATCTGCTGCAACCGGTTGGGGTGAGAGAAGGAAAACAGGAAAAAAAGGCATGCTGTGGAAGAGAGCCAGAGGTTAATAACAAGTATGATTCATTGCAGAGAGGTCTATTAACACATAGTGAGTGAGAAAGGTGACTGAAAAGGAAATGCTCAATGCATCATGGGAATCTCCCAGCATCCTACGTCTATTGCAGCATAACTAAGAGAGCATTCAGGATCACCTGATCCAGCCCTAACTATATGCTTTAGCAAAAAGGAAAGTTTTAAGCCTAATCTTAAAAGTAGAAAAATAAATCTATAAACTTGTTGATGCATGTGCATGCATTCTTCAGGATACTGCAGGACATCAAGGAAAAAATACAGAAAATGAAGGTCTACCAGGAAAGGCTGATGGAGAGCTTGGCGTACATCCTGGAGAAGCACGTTCCTCTCCCTCAGGAGGATTCCAGTACAAACAAGAAGAAGAAGGTGTAGATTATGGCTTTGCATGTGAAAAGTGCCTTATTATGAATTCATTGCACCTTACAGTCTTTTATCTTAATTTTCAGAACGTTCCTCATGAGATTCATGAAAACTTGATTTCACTCAATGAAATTCTGGAGGTGAGTTTTTTCATACAAAAAAAACGAACTGTTTAACTCGAGTTTTTTTTATGTAATCAAAAAAAATCTCAGTATTTGGCTTTGGACAGGTAGGTGAATGAAACAGGTGATGAGGTTTGATATTGAGGAGAGAAATGTGAAAGGAAAGATGGACCGCATAGAGGCCCCCTGTGTTGGTGTCAGGAGAGAATGTAGCTTGGCAGCATTGGATGGTAGTCTGTATGATGACTTTGGGCATGAAGAAGAGGAAGCGAGTGAAGGGAAGTTGAAGAAGGAAGAATGTTGTGGAGAGTGCAGGAAGAGGTTGAGGCAGGCTGTCAGTGGTACGGAAGTGTTGCCAGATGGCTGGCAAAGTAGAGCTAATGTTCTGGGGGAAACTGCCCAAAGGGTATCCTCTGGACAGAAGAAAAAGGACAAGGACACTTGGTTTTGGAAGGAGGAAGTAAAAAAATCTGTTCAAATGCAGAGGTTAGCAAAGAAAAAGTGGCATAGTCTGGGAGATGAAGAAAATGGATGAGTGCTGGGAGGTTAGCAATGAGAGAAGTGGCAAAGTACAAGGCTTGAGTTATATGTGAGGCTGGACACTAAGAAAGGTGAAAATGACTTGTATGAAGCATGTGATGTGATATGTAAGACGTTATCACAGAAATGGAAATGTGCTAACAAGTGAAGAGAGTGTGGTGAGCGCCTGAAGGAGCTCATGAATGAAGAAAATGAGAAAACACAATCCTGAAGAGTAAGAGGATCCCTGAGGAATGAAGTACAGATTTTCAAGTACAAGGGTGATGTGCATCTCTGTAGCAATTATAGAGGGATAAAGTTGATGAGGCATACCTTGAAGATATGGGAAAGTGTTTTCGAAACTAGGTTGAGAAGAGAGGAGATGATTGGTGAGCAGCAGCATGGCTCCTTGCCCAGACATAGCACTACAGAGTCAATGTTTGCTTTTATAGTATTAATGGAGAAATATTGAAGGTCGAAAGGAGTTGTACTGTGTGTTTGTATATCTACAAACAGGGTATGATAGGGTGCCAAGAGAGGAAGTGTGGTACAGCATGAGGAAGTCATGTGAGGCTGGTGCCAGACATGTACGATAACAGCCAGACCTTGGTGAGGTGTGCGGTAGGAGTGGAAGATGAGTTCAAGGTGGGGTGAATTACATTAGGGAATGGAGTAGTAAAACATTGATCAGGAAAAAAACCCTAAATTTTCATCCCAATATTTGAAATACTTCTGTTTTGAAGATAGCTTCACACATAGTGTTTCCTTTTTTCACATCATTCACTGACACTTTTGTATGTGACTGAAAAGTATCCTAGATATTGAGATAAATAATAGATTTTGCTGAAGATAATTTAATTATCTCTGATAAACCCCCCCAGTTATCAACCTCTAGGAAAGAGCTGGCACTCCACCAACAGATATTTGACCTATTATAGAATAAATATGTGTTTAATTATTAACAGCTGCATATTTCTTATGTCGACAAGTCACATATAAATTAGCCCTACGTTTGTTGGCTGTGGTGGAACTGGAAATTATAAAAACCCATTGTTAATGTTACATTTTCTATAGAGATGCTGTTTAAGGCCCTATTTTAACCACACAAGTGCAAAGAAAGCAGCAGGTCTGACGCATGTGGACTGTGTGGGTGTGTCATGTTGCTTTTGTTTATCAAAGTAAAAGGACAAAAAGGCTGACGTAAGTGCTATAAAAGCGAGAGTGTAGTGATTAATCGATTCACAGTAATGATCACCCATGGCAGCAAAAGCTGATGTGTACCAAAAGGCATGATATCAACTTAACCTTTAGACCTGAGGGCAGCTTTTATGATTTTTTTTTTTTTTTTTTTTTTTAACTTGTTCTGTGATTGAATGTTTCTGTTCTTGATAATCATGTAAATATCCTATATTTTTGTTAGTGGCCATCACCTATTCCTTCAATAAGTAAAGGAAGTAAAGGCAAAATAAAACTCTAAACTTATAAAACTGTTTAAACTTGTACCTTTACTGCAAATATGCTTCAGCCTGGTCTTCATCTCCCTTTTTATAAACCTGCAGATTCTCATGAACAAGGCTCTGAACACACCACACGACCCCTATGTGGCGATAGATGACACATTCTGGCCACCGTATGTAGAAATGCTGCTCCGTTATGGAATTGCAGTGAGACACCATGAGAATAACTTTAAGCTCCGCTTGGAAACCTTTTTCTGAAGCACTGGTGCATTAAAAATCTAAAGCACTGTGCTGAAACTGAGTCTGCTTGTGCAGGGAAACCATTATGCATGTTTTTGTAAGCTAGTAGGAAGTCCATGGTGGAGAAACAGTGATGCTAGGGTGTTCCTGAATTTACTAAATGCATGTGTAACATTTCTATGTAGATACTTTTTTATGGTTGTCTATTTAGACTTCTTAAATACTGTTTAGTTAAAATGTCTTGTAAGCGCACCTATTTTTCTAGTTCCATTTTTACATATTCAAATGTTATTCAAATGTATGAGTGTTTTATCCAAAGTATGTGTTTCTAGAAATCCCATGTGTATGTCTGTTTTTCATGAGAATTCATATTTATCAGCATAAATTTAAATTAATCTTAATTTTGGTTTCACTTAACTGTTTTCTATTATGTTTGAAAATTAGGAAAATATGTTCAGTAATGGTGTGTGTGTGTGTGTGTGTGTGTGTGTGTGTGTGTGTGTGTGTGTGTGTGTGTGTGTGTGTGTGTGTGTGTGTGTGTGTATTTTGTTTGTGTTTATACATTTTCTTGTCCATGTTTAATAAATTTGGAAACTTTAGATGTGGTGTTGCTATGTAATTATTGTTCCGAAGAAATTATCTCTGGGTATCTTCATACTGTTGTACGAAAACAACTAGCATAATGTAAATGTTTTAGTGAGGTGATCATTTAATCATGTTTAAAACTATGTTTGTACTTACAAACAATGTACAGAAAATAAAATACGAATTGACAAAGTGAAATCGTGCAGATATTCCACACAATACAGGGAGTGCAGAATTATTAGGCAAATGAGTATTTTGTCCACATCATCCTCTTCATGCATGTTGTCTTACTCCAAGCTGTATAGGCTCGAAAGCCTACTACCAGTTAAGCATATTAGGTGATGTGCAACTCTGTAATGAGAAGGGGTGTAGTCTAATGACATCAACACCCTATATCAGGTGTGCATAATTATTAGGCAACGTCCTTTCCTTTGGCAAAATGGGTCAAATAAGGACTTGACAGGCTCAGAAAAGTCAAAAATAGTGAGATATCTTGCAGAGGGATGCAGCAGTCTCAAAATTGCAAAGCTTCTGAAGCGTGATCATCGAACAATCAAGCGTTTCATTCAAAATAGTCAACAGGGTCGCAAGAAGCGTGTGGAAAAACCAAGACGCAAAATAACTGCCCATGAACTGAGAAAAGTCAAGCGTGCAGCTGCCAAGATGCCACTTGCCACCAGTTTGGCCATATTTCAGAGCTGCAACATCACTGGAGTGCCCAAAAGCACAAGGTGTGCAATACTCAGAGACATGGCCAAGGTAAGAAAGGCTGAAAGACGACCACCACTGAACAAGACACACAAGCTGAAACGTCAAGACTGGGCCAAGAAATATCTCAAGACTGGTTTTTCTAAGGTTTTATGGACTGATGAAATGAGAGTGAGTCTTGATGGGCCAGATGGATGGGCCCATGGCTGATTTGGTAAAGGGCAGAGAGCTACAGTCCGACTCAGACGGCAGCAAGGTGGAGGTGGAGTACTGGTTTGGGCTGGTATCATCAAAGATGAGCTTGTGGGGCCTTTTCGGGTTGAGGATGGAGTCAAGCTCAACTCCCAGTCCTACTGCCAGTTTCTGGAAGACACCTTCTTCAAGCAGTGGTACAGGAAGAAGTCTGCATCCTTCAAGAAAAACATGATTTTCATGCAGGACAATGCTCCATCACACGCGTCCAAGTACTCCACAGCGTGGCTGGCAAGAAAGGGTATAAAAGAAGAAAAACTAATGACATGGCCACCTTGTTCACCTGATCTGAACTCCATTGAAAACCTGTGGTCCATCATCAAATGTGAGATTTACAAGGAGGGAAAACAGTACACCTCTCTGAACAGTGTCTGGGAGGCTGTGGTTGCTGCTGCACGCAATGTTGATGGTGAACAGATCAAAACACTGACAGAATCCATGGATGGCAGGCTTTTGAGTGTCCTTGCAAAGAAAGGTGGCTATATTGGTCGCTGATTTGTTTTTGTTTTGTTTTTGAATGTCAGAAATGTATATTTGTGAATGTGGAGATGTTATATTGGTGTCACTGGTAAAAATAAATAATTGAAATGGGTATATATTTGTTTTTTGTTAAGTTGCCTAATAAGTATGCACAGTAATAGTCACCTGCACACACAGATATCCCCCTAAAATAGCTAAAACTAAAAACAAACTAAAAACTACTTCCAAAAACATTCAGCTTTGATATTAATGAGTTTTTTGGGTTCATTGGGAACATGGTTGTTGTTCAATAATAAAATTATTCCTCAAAAATACAACTTGCCTAATAATTCTGCACTCCCTGTATATGCAATGATCGATGGTTTCAGCTACCAAGTACTTAAAATACTTAGACGGTTTTTTGTGTTTATTTTCTTTAATTGCAGAGATTTGTTTAGGGCCTTGCTTTTAAGGCTAAGCTTCCAGTTTCTTGGCGGAAATGTTAAAATTATTTCGTCAGAAATGTTTTGCGTCATTCAACGTCACGCCTCCCATCCAATCCAGTGAGGCCGCCGCGTCAGCTATAGAATACCTGTGGGCGGAGAAGCGATTCCGGTTCCGGGTGTTTTCATATCCCAGTCGGAGGCGATCATACCTCTGATTATGCTATTTTATCGGAAACTTTTCTCGATTGACCACTGAATAAATTAGAATTCTTTTAATTAAGATTGCCCGATCAAAGCCGACAGCATGGCGACACGCTCGGAGAGAGAGAAGGCCCAAAAACTCAACGAACAGCACCAGGCCATCCTGTCCAAAATGCTGAGAGAGGAAGACAACAAGTACTGCGCCGACTGCGAGGCGAAAGGTGTGGTGTTCGTTTTGTCGGCGATTTTATTGTTTAACTGTACAAAGTTAGCAGTTTCACTCAGAATCAAACAGTAACGGTAACTAACAGTATAACATCCGCGCTTCTTAGCTTAGCTTAGCTAACTGGCCCAAGCTAGTCACCTGACATTCTTCCCTTTAAGCTAAACTAAGTGGTTAACCAGCATGCTAACTTCTCTAAAGCTACATAAGCTCCCCACAGGGCTTCTCCCTCGTCGCCGTATGCTTAGTTACCGGGATTTGCAAGCGGTAAACAAACTGTGTCAGGTCTTTCTAAGAAACTTCAGCCAACTTTTTTTTTAATTAGATCATTGACAAAGAATGTAGAACTTGCATCCTACGTTTCAAGTCACAACAAAGACTAGAATGTTTGAGTGTTTCTTCCGGCGTTTTTGTATCTTCACCTCCCAAACTGGGTTTAACTGTCATTAACAGGTCCAAGATGGGCATCCTGGAATCTGGGGGTATTTATCTGCATCCGATGTGCTGGCATCCACAGGAACCTGGGAGTGCACATATCCAGAGTGAAATCAGTCAACCTGGACCAATGGACAACAGAACAAATCCAGGTACTGATTTCTTGTTTTTCCACTTTTCCTGTGTGCATTGCTGAACTGACCTACCGGGCAGTAGCCCTGGGGGCTGAGAGGTCAAGGGACTCTGGGTCTAAGTCCCTCTGGACTGATTTGCTTACTGGCACAACATGAATACAAAAAATGCAAAACAGCTTAAAGGTGTACCATAACTTCTCTACACTGAAAATAAATAAAGCAGAAAATGTAAATGAACACAAGAACTGAATGCATTTCTCCTTTTTTAAATGTGACATTTAAATGTCTTTGCCAAGTATTCCGCTATTGGCTCTCTAATCCTTTTTTATGTACAGTAAGCATAAATATGGTTAGAAACTGTGAAATGTTTTTTTTGATTGGGCATATGTGTTCTCCACTAAATGTAACCTTCCTTGATGGTTCAGAGCTGTTACAATATTGCTGATTTTTCATTTGCACTTCAGGAAACTTGGCCAGACACAAAAACAGGAAATTCTGTTCAGTGGCTAAAGACATAATTTCTTGTCCGTAATGTGGGTCAAGCTTTAATTTTCATTATGCACTGTCATCAGGACTATCAATACCCTTCATTTATGTCATTTAGAATTTACTTTAATAACCACTTTTTAAACTGCAAATTACTGTACAAGTGAACTTGCTGTCATACTAACAACTAGTTGACATTTTAATGACAGCTTCAAAATATCCAGGCTTGTGTTGTTAAATACTTAATTGCCAGGAATATTGAAGAAATATTGGTGTCAAACCTCAGTCAATGACTAAAACCAAAACTGATTGCAGTATTTTTAACCTTAACAATATAAACTATTCAGTCAAACTGCATAAGTTGGCTTATCACCTGGGGGCTATTTTCTCATATCTGAAAAGTGCCACATAAGGTATTGTACACCCATTTTTATCTGTTGTGCCATATTTGTTATGAGCGAACTTATCATGTGTTTAGTCAATTGATTGCCCCAATGAAACACTGTATCCTAACATTATCCATTTTGTTTACATCTTTGTCTTCTCTTCAGAGTATACAGGACATGGGTAATACCAAGGCCAGGCGGCTTTATGAGGCCAACCTTCCAGATAGCTTTAGAAGACCTCAAACAGACCAGTATCCTTCGCTTAGAGTAAATCCACAAATGTAACAAAAAAGTGCCATGCAGCATATGTTTAACCGTTTTTTCCCTTTTCTTGGAGTTACATTTTTCTCTTAACCCTGACCTCAGAGCAGTGGAATTCTTCATCAGGGATAAATATGAGAAGAAGAAATACTACAGCAAGAATGTGACCAATGGCACCAGTGTATGTATCAACTAAACATTTCATGAAATTATTCATTTATTGTACTATTTTCTAAGTTTAGTCTGTTCTTGGAGCAAATGTAACCCACATAATTTCCTTAGTTAATAATAAAGTATTCCGATTCTGATCTAGATCTTCATAATGTTTTGTACTCACTCATTCTTCTTTCTTTTATTCTTTTTTTATCAGCCAAAAGATGGTAAGAAAGAAAGGGAGCCCGACAGAGGAAGCAAGGTGTCATCTTACACCAAGGTAAGTCTCGCATGTATTCCAGTAATAATAAACCTGTCTCAATATGCCCTTTAGCATTGTTTTCTTATCCACACTAAGTTTGTTCTGCTTTTGAATTTTACAACCCTTTCATTTTTTTTAAAGAGTGAAGAGTCCAAGCCAGTTCCCAAAATCAGCCCTGCTAAGACTGCAGAACCCTCTGTGAACCTACTAGGCCTTGGTGAGTGTGAAAATGATTCAAGTTTAGCACCACCGCCAGAGGACATCCTTATTGGGGGATTTAGTGAGAGTAGAATGTGCTGTGGGAAAGTTCTGACTAATATATTGTGTACAGAATTAGGATAATTAATATGTCTGAGTTTATTTGTTTTTATTTTTAAGTATAGATAAGTTTCCAAGGTGATATCTGGATGTAGTACATGACATCTAGCAATCAAAATACACTGTAATTTACACTGTAAAATCACTGTTTATGTGATGGTGATTACCTCTACACTTTGCTCAGCTCTGCATCTTGATGCTGTGGTGTTACCTGAGATTGTTTACTTTTTGGTTCAGCGTTAAAGATTGTCTCCACCCTTAGCTGTGCTATCTTCTCGTTTCAAACATGTGGCTCTGCATGTGTTTACCAAACAATGGAGGAGAGAGAAAGTACCATATTTAAAGGGTTTGGTTGCGTCAACTATCAGCATATCTGTAACACAGCAACTAAACCATCTCACTTGTAAATGATAGATAGCAACACCATTTGGTCTTCTCCGCTGTCTGTATCAACATTGCGCTGACGTCTTTTCAACACGCTGCTGTTACTTGTGGCTGTGATGTTATTTCTGTTGCTTTCAATTTAAAAAACCACTGCAAGGTTTTTGAGTTGAAAAGAGGAAGTGCTTCAGCTGCTGCAGTAGACATGTAACTTCTTGTTTCTACTTTAAATCCTGATGTTTATCTAGAGTATAACTTTTGTTGGATCAGTATTAAGTAAGTGTAGCAGGAAAGAAAGAAGAAGGGGCAACACTGGATTGCACAACATAGATATCTCTGCCATCCTTGCACCAAGTATAGGTTTTCTTTTGGCTTGATTGCTAGATCACTTAAAGTAGGTCTTTTAGTACATGCAAGGTTTTCTGGCATGGATAGATTTTAGCAACTTCTTCCAAAGCGTTATTAACTAAGGCACTTTTTTTTTTCTTTTGTAGAATTTTTTTTCATTTATTAATGCATTTTTGACAACTTTGATTTCTCAAATGGTCAGAAATAAAGGAGAATGCATAAACACAAACATGTTTCCTTTACAGTATGAGGACAAGCTCTGTTTGCATAAATAGTCACTCCCCAAAAGCTCGTTCTGAGCCAAGAGGAACTCTGATGTGAATGGAAATGGAAGTTATGTATATTTTTCTGTCTTAATGTTCAGCTGTTTTGTTTGAACAGTGTGCGCCTTTGTCATCAAATTGTGATATCTTCACATTAGTTCTTGCTTTTAAATTTCTGTACTTTATTTTTTTCAGCATTATAGCTATGATCGGTTTTTGGTTCATAGGAATAATTCATTTTATTAAAGAGGCTTCCTTTATTTACAGTTAAAAGAAGATGCTGTTGTGTTTTTGACTGGCTTAAGGGTTTCTTGCATTATTTGGATATCATGTTTACTGTTATTTTTCTTCTGTGGCTAGTGAGCTAAATCGGCTAAGCTGATTCATTTTTTATTGCGCTAGCTGTTGTTCTCACTGCGTGGGCAGCTTTGTAGCTGTGGGAGGTTTTTACAGTTGAATATTTAAAAAAGAAAAGAAAACATTTTATGAAAGCAGTTCTGTTCACTTTTAACACCCTTTCTATGTCAATTAGCCTGTTCTATAAGGATTATATTCCTGAACTTTAAATAAAGATCTTTTAATTAATGCAGACCACAATCAGGAAATGGTCAGTGGGTAGTGGGAACTATTATTTCCTGATGTATTTTTTTTAAGTTCCACCTGTAAAACAAATTTTTCCTTCTTTCTGTCACAGACACACCAGCAGCTGCATCAGCTAACAACGGTAGCACAAGCACAAGCCAGAATAATGACCTGGATATATTCGGCCCCATGGTCTCCAATCCCCTGCCCTCATCCACATCCACAGCTCAGTTTTCTCAGGTAAAATTGAGAAAGCATTTCCCAGTTCAGATTTAAATCCAAATTCCGATTATTGCTCAGCAGGGCTTAACAGTCACTGTTGCCTGGTTGTAAAATTGAAATTAAATGTGCAGTAAAAAATAAAAAGGCAAATGATAACCATCAGCGTCAATAGCCCGCATGACAGTATCACCAGTGCTGAGAGACAGTGAGTTTAAATGAAAGAGAGGCAGAAACACACTTCAGAATATGAATGCAGTAAATCAGGCACTCTTGACTTAACATTGAAATGGGGCTTAATGCAGTGTTTACTTTTATTATCACTGCATTCATTAATTTTGATTAATCAAATAATTTATCAGTTAGGTATAAAATTTAAATATATTAATACTTAGTCAATTTAATCAATAATTCTCTTTTGTTACCTATATTATAAAGATAAAGCCTTCAGGGGGTGTCGGCTACTAACATCTCACTAATAGATCACAGCTGAATCAGAGTAATCATGCAGGATAGGCCCATTTTGTATTTATGATCTACATTTATACATAGCTAAAAGAGGCCCCCCAACAAGACTGCCCAAACAGTACTGTTATTGAAGGATCTAGTGCTGTTTGTTAATGGTAGTTGTCTGCTAATTTGTAAATTTTGTTTAGTTGCGTTTGTACAGCACACAATAAAACCGTGTGAGCCATAGATTTGTCACAAAAATGGGTGCTTTTTTTGTCATCGGACTTTAAATCTTCTAAACATCTCAATCTCTTTCCTGCCTCCAGGTGAGCTCCAATAACTCGGCAAGCACTCCGACACAAGCTCCAGCACCTGGAGTGTCAGGAGGAGTAGCCAACTCAGGGTCATTACAGGGAGACCTCGACCTGTTTAGTGAGAGCAGTAGCACCACTAAAGCTGATGACGCAGCCAAGAAGCCCCTGTCCAAGGACTCCATCTTGTCTCTGTATGGGACTAACAGCATGTCCCAGCAGCCCCCCACCGGTAAGGATTTACACACAAACTGAAATAACACCAGTGCCATATTGTAAATTCAACCCTGTTACGAAGAAAAATCTATTTTATGTAGAAACAGTCATGCTTAAAACTTTAACCACAACTCTTTTTGACCTATGAGTCCTTTTAGTTTTTATTGGATTAATTAGTCTACATTGACAGCTTTCGTTTTGTCACCTAATAGATGCAATTCTTTCCCTGCCATTGATGAGCTAGAAGATGCAGAAACCCTGGATTCTTATTTGTTATTTAAATGCAATGCAGTATTTTAAGGTCATTGATCCACTGAATTGAAAATAAACTGGTTCTTATTTTTTTGTAAACTGCCTCCTTTTCCCTGCAGTACCTTAGCAACACACCAGAGGGCCACAGCCCACACTTTGGGAACCACTGCCCTTGACTAATACTTTGCTTGTTAAAGTAATGCAAATGTGGTGACATCACATGATCCACAAGGAACAAGTAGATACCTGTATTTTGCAGCTCAGTCTCACAGAGCTTTGCTGACTTATTTTCCTGCTTAACAGACTCCTTAAAACACACAAGCAAGTTTTCAAAACAGACCCATACCTCAAAAACTAACTTGTTTTTTTTTATGTTCTTGCCTCCTCTCAGCTGGCATGTTCATGGGCCCCTCTCAGATGCAGTTTCCTGTCCAGGCAGCAGCTGGTTACCAGGCCTTCCCTGGTATGGGTACAGCCATGCCACCCACTACTGTCATGGGTGCCATGATGGCTCAGAGCGGTGCACCCATGATGGGGCCCAGT
This sequence comes from Rhamphochromis sp. 'chilingali', assembly GCF_963969265.1. Lineage (NCBI taxonomy): Eukaryota > Metazoa > Chordata > Actinopteri > Cichliformes > Cichlidae > Rhamphochromis > Rhamphochromis sp. 'chilingali'. The sequence continues at coordinate 9,698,026 of NC_137948.1, forward strand.
CCAGGAATGATGGTTGGGATGACGATGCCTAATGGCTTCATGGGGAACGCACAAGCCACCGGTATGATGGGCATGGCCCCCAGAATGATGGGACCACAGGGTGGTGCAATGCCTACAGGCATGATGCCTGCTCAGGGCATGTATGCCATCCAGCCTGGCCAGCAGGCTCAGTGGAACATGGGTCAGGTAAGGAAATAGCTTCGCTGTACTGCAGCATTGTGTGAGGTTATTTAACAAGAGACCTCATGTTAAGACTTGTGCTACTGGTTTCAAGTATGTCACAGTCACAGGAGACTTTTTTTTCTCAAATGTGACCACACCCAGAAGAGTTGGTGCATTGCACAATAGTCCATTGTGAAGCCCTCTACTGTACACTTTGTAGAGATGGAGCATCCAGTATTCACTAGATGGCAGCACAAGCATGCAGCAGATTTGTAACTATGCACTAAATCCCTAATATATACTGTAAGTAGTTTAATTGTAAGTGTGGACACTCAAATTGAAGATGAACTTAAAGCAATCTGTACACATGCTATAAAAATTGCATGCTGTCTGTACACAATTATTTCCCATAATGCAGTGTACGCAGAAATTGTAGGAGCTGCTCACAGCTGTAAAGACTAATCTATTATTAGCATAAAACATTACATTATTTAGAGTTTTATTACAGTTAGCACGCAGGGTGGAATTGGGACACAGTCAGAACTTCAGTAATGAACTACTAGCGGGTGGATGGGTAGTAGTATAATGTTGTCCCAGTTAATCTTCAGTGATTATTTCTAATCCAGGCAAGGTGTGGTAATAAGTCAGATGTAGGTGATCCTGCTCTAGTGTTACTCACACTAACCTCTGTAACATCCCCAGGTGAACCAGCAGATGTCAGGGCTGACTCTGAATGGTGCGGGTGGTCAGATGGCCTTTGGTCAACCTCCGTCAGGTATGGGCGGGTGGGCTCCCACTGGTTCTGGCCAGACTCTGAGCACACAGCTATGGAAGTGAGCCTTCATGCGGGTCGGTGGTTGGGCAGAGTAAAAGTCGAGGTTGCAGGATGTGCTTCTCCGTACCTCACTATGAACTGATGCCCATTTCGATCACAGACCAGCCTTCAGAACATGAAAATTGTATCTCTTTTTTTTTTTTTCTCTCCTTCTCCCTTTTCTGTCTCTCTTTCTCTCTATTGTGTGAGTGAATTGGGAGTCATACAGGATTACAGCCTGGCAGTTTCTGCCTGTCGTATGGTTTTTGATCATAACTTTTATTTTCCTTTTTTGGAAAAAATGACAAGAAAACAACAGTCCCATCATCAACATCGACATATCAGAAAAGCTGCAGGACCAGTTAAACAAGCTTTTATTGTATCACTGTATCATTATAAGATTATAGAACATTTAAATGAATAGTATTTAAAGGGAGAAGGGTATGACTATGAGGTCAGTTGACACTGCTCCCAGATGTACAGCGCTGTATAACCTTCTTTTAAAGTACTTGGTGGTTCCCCTATAAAATTAAAGTGATAATAAATAATTTCCTTTTACGTGTGTTCTGTAAAACAGATGTCAAAGTTTTTTTTTATGTCTCAAATTGGTGAAATGTAATTGTTGCAGGGACACACCCACTTTTATTTCTCTCATTTGTCTAACATTCGATCTAGTTCTGCTGTGGCCCTAAAAATAAACACAGTGAACTTAATAATCTTCACAACATGTACCCTGGATGCATTCTTGTTAGCGGACTCACACAAAGCACTTTGGCCTTGTACATAGATGAAGCACGAGACTCCCTCTTCACAAATCCACTAGTCTGCATTCCTATTGTGCTTCTCGATCCTGGGACAAGCATTCAGGCCCAAAGTTCATAAAATCATAAACTAAACTGAAGTTCCTGATTTGATGTGTTTTTGTTACTTAGTCCTTACAATTTTAGGACACAGGTTACATTTATGAATTGTTTTCATGGAGGCAGTTGTTCAAAAAGCGTTGGTTTTTCACACTTGGGTGGGGTTACTGATTACATGCAAACTATTCCTGAGACCAACTGAACCACACCCAGAGCCACCCCTTCAAGCGGAAGAGTCACACGGGAAGAGAACATTGTCGCTGTGAAATACACATTTTTATCATCAAGATGGAATGGAAAAATAGACGGTGGGTACTTTGCAAACCAAGAACATCCCCACGTGAGGTGGTTATAATTCAGAACCAGTAATGTACACTTCCATCTTCTTACTGAAGCAATACTTATTGAATATTCAAACTTGGCACAATCAGTTTTCTCATGAGTTGCTATGACCACGAGTCACTTGAACTCATGGTCACTGTGTCTTGATTCTAATTTTTAATAACCATAATTAAATATTTCAAAACCATGACAAAATATCCCACAAATATCTAATTGGATGAACTAATTATATCCAAAAGGTCATGTATCACAGCTTGACATCACATTGCTCTGCAAAAACATCTTTCGTAACATTATCCAGAACCTGAAATTGGGAATAGGATAGAAGGAATTTACCATATTTTACATTTGAAGTCATGATACTACCTACCTACACACGAGTTAACTCGAATTTTACTGCTTGGTAGAGACATGTAGCCTCTGGTTGCTATTCTAATTCCCAACATTGAGAGTATCTGACATTTAGCACAGCACAGCTCTCTAAAAGAGTATGTTGCTGCTGTCCTCTAGATGACAGTGTTGAGACAGTGGAAAGTTTTAGCTGGACAGAAGTATTTCACAGCGACTTAAAAAAAATGGGATTTAAGACCCAAACTACACTGCACCATAGTGCGGACCGAGAGTCCCTGTGGGCTGTGAACCAAAGGCGTTTTTCTGCTGTGAGTCACTCCTCCTCTTGTAGAGCAGAGTGGAAGAGGTTCGCTGGACTGTGGTTACATTATTTCAGTAACTTGTTCTCTGTGCACTGCTAGTAATGCCAACGCATTGTAGCCCTTCACTTGAGCTAGAGGCTTTTATTTAACAATAGAGCTCTGTATAGCAGCACAATGAATCTAAACCAACACAAAGCATCTTCAAGTAAGTCAAGTTAGAGCTTGTCTCCTGAACTTTGATGGATATTCATTTCAGCAACACAATGTAGATGTGACTATGCCATGCTCACTGTATTACTGTTATAAAGTTTAAGTTAGGTGCATGAGAGCAAGTCTCTCAGTAAAGAAGCAACTTCTTACTTACCAAAGTGTGGCGGTAACAAGCACCTGGTGGCAGTGTAACATTAATCTTTGTAATAGAAGGCCAAGTTATATGATAAGTCTTTGCCCTAAATCTCCTGTCTTACTGATAAGCTATGTGCTTACTATTCTGCGGATATACGCTCATGGTGTAATGTGTATTTACGTATTTGATTTTATTTACTTGGTAACTTGCTGAGTTTTCTCCCTTCCTAACATTGCTTGTGCAGTATTACATACACTATATAAAGTTTTTTATATAGCTGGTGCAGTGAATGCTCTTTTGTTGAAGTTAATTTGTGGGCCTTGCAGGAGCTGGAAAATCATAGTCAGACTATGTGTTTACAGCCAGTAGGGAAAATATGCTTCAGTCTGCCTCAGAGTAGTTTTGATCAAGTGGTTTTTGTCTTTTTCATCCGGTAGTTATTCCGAGTTTTGTGTTTGTTAAATGGTATTTTAATTGTGTTCTTTTCAGTACACAAGACATGTCTTTTGTTTCTCCACCTATTGCATGCTAGGATGTGTTCCTCTACACATCCACCCAGCTTATGGGAAACTTTTAAAAATGGATGTGGTTTGAAAAATCAGTTTTACAGTCATTGGAGAAAAATGCTACAGGATCAAAGCTATTCTTTGGGATAAGCTCCCTCTTTCATAGTAGTAAACATTATTGTAAGCACAGCCTTGCCTAAATAGATGCATACTGGTCTTCACGCTGTGGCTTATCAAACCAGCTCTACCTGTTAAACAGCCACCATTCAGTTAAGTCGGAAGGATATGTGTCCCTGAAAGGTGTTCAGTGGTGAGAATGTGCTGAAAGCGAATACTCTGCTTGCACAGGATGATCAAAACACTTACAGAGGCTTGAAAAATAACATGCAGCTCATGCTTGGCAGGGCTTGAAAGCCCCTTGAATTTGTTTGGCCTTGTTCCACTCTATCTCTCAACTGTTTCTGCGCCCTGCTGCAACTCCAACCCAGTTTGAAAACTTTCACAGTAAGGTCTGATGCCATGAAGTGTTTGAGACCTTTAGCAAAGAGGTTAGGCATTCCTCTCAGCTTGTATGGCAAACTGTACAATGCTCCAGAATAGAGTCCGCCATCCGAGTGAAGAATGTTCCGGCTTTCACCAGCCCCTTAATGGACTTTTTGACCCTGAACCATTAACAGTGCTGCCAATTAGTACATCAGGCTGTTTCAGACATCTTTAATACTTAACTAAACATTTTTCTGATAGGAAAGGTTAATGTACTTTAGTTAAATTCCACATTGATATACAGCAGGCCTAGTGAAGTGTTGAATAAACTCTGCTTTCTTAGTATAATCTTGTTATCAATTGGGTCAAGAAGTAGTTTTGAAAGGTGCAGTAAAGCTTCTGTACTACGTCTGTGCTAAATGCCTGCTAGCAGCCAGCTAACTTAGCTAAGCACAAAGACTGGAAACTGCTAGCCTGCCCAGTCAGGAAGAAAGCAAAGTGTTTTGTCCAGTGTGATGAATTGCTGTTGACTGTGGAAATTCAAAACTGTGCCAATAGATAAGCTGTTATTAAAAAAAAAAGTATGACTACAACTAAAGGTTACTGTTGCAGTTTATGTTAAATGTTACATGCAAGGTATTGTGTGAAGGTTTCTTGTATGGATTAAGACACTAATCGTGATAACGCTGTTCTACCTTCTAGCTAATGTATGATGAAGGGTAGGTTACCGCCTGGATGGGGCACATCTGACTATGAAGCCAAGAGACACTTCATGCTCATACTTTGATGTGTTACTCATGAAGTAGGCCTGCAGTAAACAACTTTCTTTATGATCCTATTTTTGTTTTTTTATCCTAATAGGGACCAGCATGGACTTCTTTTTAAAACCACAATAATATTTCCCTTGTAGCAAGTAGAAAACATACGGGTTTAAGATGCTTCCAGATGTCTTCACTTTTCCCTTGAATTAACTTGAATGTTCATCTTTATAGTCTGTGATTCAACGGATGGCGAAATTAGCTTAGCCTGGCACTCAGCACCACCTAAAAGCTGGGATGTCATTTTCTGTCTAAGTTAAATATTATACCAGATAAGTTGTTAAAACAAGTGGTGAACACAGCCAGAGATTAGTGATACTATTGCAGGGGATGAAACCACTGTATGATGTGGAAAGGTTTCTTTTACACAAAGACCAAATCCACTAAAGTATTCAGCCAATGCTGACTTTAACAATCAGTTCATTATTAGTTTGATTGAGCAGAATTTCTGTTATATGCCAAGTGTCTTCCTCTTTCACTCTACAAGCCCCAGGCTAGCCTTGAATGGCAAGCAGCCACAACAGTGGGAAATACAGAAATCCTGTTTGCAACTTGGCAGCGCTTTTTATGGGGTTCCTTTATGCAGCCACGTGCAGACAGTTATTAACCTGTTCATGCTGCACATGACATGACAGCTATTTTTTGTAACATTCATTATAAGGTGACGCTCCTCTATAAATTAAACCAAATTGCTTAAACACTTCCTCTTCCAGTTATGTGGGAAAGTCAGTGGTTTATAAATCATTCATAAAATTGCAGTGATAATATATAATGTTTGGTCCTCTGTTATAAAGTAATTGATTGTAAAGATTTCGGTCAATGTCATGGCCCACTTGTCCCAGATAATGGAGGAAACTTATATAGACTGAGGGTGATTAAAATTTTTGCAATTCAGCCTACAGCCTCTAGGATGGTACATCCATACATGCCATTTCCAAAAGGCAAGGCAAGTTTATTTGTATAGCACAATTCAACAACAAGGTGATTCAAAGTGCTTTACAGAGACATTAGAAACAAAAACAAATAAAAAGCATGATTTAAAATTGATTAAAACAAGCAAACAAACTAACTAACTAATTAACAAACAAACAAACAAAACAGTATATAAAATCAAAACAGATAAAATCAGAACAGTAGATAAAATCAGTAGTTAAATGTAAGTTTTGAAATTTAAGCTTAAAAGTGTGGATTTGGTGCTTTATTCAAATGCAGCTGAGAATAGGTGAGTCTTCAAACTGGATTTAAATAAACTGAGTGTTTCAGCTGATCTGAGGCTTTCTGGGAGTTTGTTCCAGATATAAGAAGCATAAAAGCTGAATGCAGCTTCTCCGTGTCTGGTTCTGACTCTGGGAACTGATAAAAGACCGGATCCAGATGACCTGAGGGATCTGGAAGGTTCATACTGGGTCAGGAGGTCACTGATGTATTTTGGTCCTAAACCATTCAGAGCTTTATAGACCAGCATCAGAACTTTAAAGTCGATCCTCTGACAGACAGGCAGCCAGTGTAAAGACCTCAGAGCTGGACTGATGTGGTCCACTTTTTTGGTCTTAGTGAGGACTCGAGCAGCAGAGTTCTGAATGAGCTGTAGTTGTCTGACTGATTTTTTAGGTAGACCTGTAAAGATGCTGTTACAGTAATCAAGCCTACTAAAGATGAATGCATGGACTAGTTTTTCCAGGTCCTGTTGAGACATCAGATCTTTTATCCTTGAAATATTCTTGAGGTGATAGTAAGATGATTTTGTTATTGTCTTAATGTGTTTTTCCAGTTTAGGTCTGCATCCATCACTACACCCAAATTTCTCGCCTGGTTTGTGGTTTTTAGGTGTATAGATTGAAGTTCTCTGGTGACCTGTAATCGTTTTTCTTTGGCACCAAAGACTATTACCTCAGTTTTGTTTTTGTTTAGCTGGAGAAAATTGTGGCACAACCAGTCATTAATTTCCTCAATGCATTTACCAAGAGCCTGTACAGGGCCTTGATCTCCTGGTGACATTGTGATATATATTTGTGTGTCATCTGCATAGCTATGATAGTTTATTTTGTTGTTCTTTATAATCTGTGCCAGTGGGAGCATGTAAATGTTAAACAGAAAGGGTCCCAAGATGGAACCTTGGGGAACTCCACATGTGATACTTGTCTGCTCAGATGCGAAGTTACCTATTGATACAAAGTATTTCCTGTTTTCTAAGTATGTTTTGAACCAGTTTAGTACAGTTCCTGAAAGACCTGTCCAGTACTCCAGTCGTTTGAGTAATATGTTGTGGTCAACTGTATCAAATGCTGCACTGAGATCCAGTAAAACTAAGACTGACATTTTTCCACTGTCTGTATTCAGACATATGTCATTGAACACTTTGGTCAGAGCGGTTTCAGTGCTGTGGTTCTGTCTAAAACCTGACTGGAAGGCATCATAGCAGTTATTCTGTTTTAAGAAGTAATTGAGCTGTTGAGAAACTGCTTTTTCAATGATCTTACTTAAAAATGGGAGATTTGAGATCGGCCTGTAGTTGTTCATTTGTGTCTTGTCAAGATTGTCCTTTTTCAGTATAGGTTTTATTACAGCAGTTTTTAGTGATTCTGGAAACACACCTGACATTAAAGAAAAGTTGACGATCTGTAACAGGTCTGACTCCAAAGTCTTTGAGACCTTTTTGAAAAAACGTGTTGGCAGGACATCTAAACAGCAGGAGGAGTTCAGCTGACCTATGATGTCCTCCAGGTATTTGCTGTTAATAGGGTGAAACTGTTTCATGGTGTTTAAGCAGTTTTTCGGTGGACACAGTACATATTCTGGATCTGCTGTTGATGTACCAATTGCTTGTCTAATCTTTTGGATTTTTTCTGTGAAGAATTTGGCAAAGTTATTGCAGGCCATGGTCGAATGAAGTTCAGCTGCCACTGACACAGGAGGGTTTGTTAGCCTGTCAACTGTAGAAAATAAGACCTGAGCATTATGGCTGTTTTTAGTGATGATGTCAGAGAAGTAGGACCTTCTTGCACTCCTCAGTTGTAAATTATAATTGTGAAGTTTCTCTTTATAGATGTCATAATGAACCTGGAGTTTTGTTTTTCTCCATCTGCGCTCAGCTTTCCTACACTCTTTTTTTTTCATTTTTCACTAGTGTGGAGTTTCTCCATGGAGACTTTTTCCTTCCAGAGATAACCTTCACCTTAATGGGAGCAATAGTGTCCATTTCATTTAACATGTTAGCATTGAAGCTATTGACGAGCTCATTGACTGACCCTCTGGACAGGTCAGGTGTTAATGGGAAGACCTGGTTAAAAATCGCACTACTGTGTTCAGTTATACACCGTTTTGTGATCACTGCTGTTGATATATTTATGTGGGCTGAGATTTTACTTTCAAAGAAAACACAGTAAAGGTTTGCTGTGTCACCCAGCACAGTTTCAAGACTAAGAAGCACTGCCACAACCATACAAAATGACCTGCAGTTAGAGACCATTGTTTGGTCTGTTACCAGAATTGGCAGGTACATCCCTGAGCACATGATGCATTAACAGGTCAGGAGAAGTTGTGGAGAATGCTCAGCTGCTTACATCATAGTTAGCTGGTTTGATGATGGGTCAGTGGATCAGAGCTCGACGGGCTAGACAACAGCCCCCCGACTGCCATTAGGGATCTGGATAAAATCCTTGGATCCATTGACACAACAAGGCCCAACCTCATGTGGCGAGAGTGTGCAAGCAGGAGATTTCCAAGGTCAACATCCGTCGTCTCAATAGGAGCACCGACATTGTCAGGCATGCATATAAGCACATGGGGGCCATACAAACTACTGTGTACAATTGTTGCTACAATGAAATTCTGGCAAAATTGACTAGCCCGCTGCTTCATTTTTTCACTTTGATTTTCTTGGTGTCTTTGAATTCAGCCCTCTGTAGATTGATAATTTTCATGTACATCAAATGATGTGAATCATCCTCTTACCCAGTCCATGTCCGTATACACATGGTGTTTTTTTTCCCCATTGAGACCTGATTTTTGAGCAGTTTAAAGGATGGGTCTAGCCACCATGACATTTTGTAGCCTTGAACTGACATTGAGCAACTTGTATAGCCACACGCTAAAGCATACAGTGCCTCATGTTTTACTGTTACTAGTTTCATAATTTACAAAAGTGTACCATGCTGCATTAGATAGTGATTGAGATCCTAAACTCTTCAGGAAAGTTTATATGGAAACGACAGCACAGTGGTGCAATGGTTAGAACAGTTGCCTCACAGCAAAAGGATCCTGGGCTGGAATCCACCAGCCAATTGGGGCTTGTCTTTATTAATCTGCATGTTGTCCCTCTGCCTGCATAGGTTAGTTCTGGACACTTGACCTTTCTCCCATAGTCCAAAAACATGTCTGTTAGGTTAATTTGTGATTCTAAATTGGCTGTAAGTGCAAATGATTGTCTACCTGCCCTGGACTGGGGATAGACTGGTGCTCTACTCCACCTCTGGGACTGCTGGGATAGGCTCCATCAGTCTTGAACTGGATAAGCAGTGAAGAATCAATAGAGACCATAAATCCTTCAGGAAAGTTTTTACAGAGTTTAAAGATCAAATGAGCAATAGGGTCATTATTTCACAAACTCCAGTGACTTTATTTTGCAACCAGAGGAGTTCCCCTTTTTCCAGTCAATAGAAAAAATGCAGGTTCAAAGCACTTAAGTGGGGGCTTCAAATTTCAGACCCAGATTAATCTTTTTAATGCATTTCAATCTTCACAAACGTTTTCAAGCACATCAGCAGTAGCTGATGTGCTTGAAAGCAGTCATTTTAAGCAGTAATAGATGCAAAGGCTGACCTGCCCTAAGGTAACATTTGTAATGTAATGGTATGAGATTAGACCCTTTGGATTATTATTAGAACATGTGCATGTTAGGAAACTTTCTATTGTCTAAGTCTGAGACTCTTCAGAACTGCTGCTGGACCCTATGACACAGATTTTTGATAATGCACTACAAATATAAAAGTTGCTTGATGAAAAATGAAAAACATCATAGCACATTTTAATCACTGAAAAAAACATACATTACAAATTGTCAGTCAGTTGCTTTCCAGAGTTTTCTAAAGATGGGTCCAGCGGGTTAGCAATAATCTGAGTAAAATAGTCTGGAGTTGGTTCAACGTGTTTTTATGACCTCTGCTGTGAATTTTTATCTTTATACCAGTGTGGACAGACTCTGATGTGCAACAAAAATGGGTCCAAATATGGGTGAGAGAATCTCCTTAGAGAGGGGTAGAAGTTGCAATTTAATCCACTTCTCTTCTTGCCAACAAGCATTACACCATCACTTGAGAATTCGCTCTAATTTGAGAGGCTGTGACTTAACACACACACACAAATAGGCAGAAATCTTGTCTCTCTTTCTTTCTTTCACACGAAACATACAATAAGCTAGCAGCAACCCCACCCTTAACAGTTTTTCATCATGACAGCCCACACTGGTCATTTGGCTTCCCTCAGACTTCATAAAAGGGGGCAGAGTTCAGTACTGATAGCACAGTGTTTGCACAATGACTCTCTTTGTTCAGTTAAAGGCTGTTTGTATTTCCACTCTGTGTTTCTGTCTTGGCCGGTGTGTGTTCTTGTTTCCAGGTGACAGTAGTTACACAGACTTCATATAAAAACTTTTGAAAACCCACATGGGGCAAGGATTAGTCAACCATCTGGGTGTGTCTTTCTCTGAGTAAGACTTGGGATCATTTGCTTCATTTGAGTTTCTTGTCATGTTTGAATTTTTCTAACATCAAGTTTGCCATAGATTTCTGCCCGGCTTCTCCTCTAAGTCCCAGTGCTTTCCACACTGAGCTGTTAACCATTGTTCACCCTTTCCTGAAAGCAGTGCTGTTACGTAACACAGATTTCCACAAGCCCATATCCCACCTCCCAGAAGTTATCGGTTGCCATTGCAACTGCATAAACAGAGCAATGTTATGGAGGGGGAAAAATGTATACCCTGAGTATGTTCTGAAAGATCAGTAAAGTGACAAAAACAACACAACTCTTATATTCACTGGCAGATTTATTTTTCAGAGACACCACACACACAAACACACACAGTACATCAGGAATTTCGTCTTCTGATTTGCAAACTTGGATCGTGAACTCTTAAACAGTTTTTTTTTCCAACATTTTTCAGTACAGTTTCCTCTCATTTAAAATCTTTTATTTGTGGGAGTATGTGTGTGTGTGTGAGTGTGCGTGTGTCTAAGAACAGCTTGTCCTGCCAGCTGGAGCTCCTAGCTGGAAGTGCACACAGTGGTGGTTGTGACTGTGGTACTTCAGCCCCCTGTTAAAAGAAGAAAAAAAAATTTATGCTGTGCTTCTAGCTTTTATTACAGGAACCCATCAAGTCTTCGTGGTATTTGTTAAATAAGACATTACTTACCTGTACTAATTGGTCTAACAGTGAGAAAAGAAGTACGGTGCAAGAAATGAGTGCATTTTCACGTAAGGAGTCTCAAAAGCACATTCACCTGTGTCTATCTGGACTCTTCTGATTCCAACAGGCTCCTGTAGGTTGCAATTTCCTGCTCCAGCCTTGACTTGATATCCAGAAGCATCTTGTAGTCCTGGCCCTGTTGCTCAATGCTGGCACGAACGTTGGCTAGCTCTGCTTCAAGCATGTTGATTTGGTTCTGGAAGCCGGCGAGCATGGCGCTGTATCGAGCCTCTGTCTCTGCTAACGTGTTCTCCAAAGCCCCTTTCTGTTAAAGTGGGAGGAAAAGCAGAATTAGGGCACACAAGTAGTGATGCCTAAATCATGTTATCTGTACGTGCAAACAATTCAGTGTTTTAGGTATATTTGTTCTTAGGTATATATGTTTTTCTATACTGTTTTATCTCTCTTTATGAAAGTATAAAAGGCAAATGCATTTAAGTGCATGTGTCTTTTTCTCCCTGAGTGTGTTTGTTGCAGGGAGTGTTCAGTGACTAACTCCAGCTGAGCACAGATAATCTGTGGGAGTACAGCTTCTGAGCCATCCAGTTCAGCATTCCTTCAGCTTTCTTTAAACTCTTTTATGTCTCCCAGAATCTGGACAGATGTCTGTGAAATGTTTTCCTGACCATGAGGCCCTCCCTCCTTCCTTCACTGCTCCAATCATTCTTATCTCGCTCACTCGCTCTCTCTCATTCTTCATTCTTGCAAAAAAACCCTTCCTTTCCTGCCCTCCCCTCTGCTCCACACCCTCTGTCATCGTCCCTTTCTTCATTTCTTTTACACAAGACAGCAATGTGGGGATTTTGATCATATAAGGCAATATCAGTGAGATGTGAATAGATGGTTTGGGGTTTCATGTTTTTCTTACCATACTAAGCTGAGACTGCAGCTCAATCTCCAAGCCCTGCAGTGTGCGCCGTAGGTCACTGATCTCTGTCTTGGACGTCTGGATTGTCTCTGTGTGGATGGTTATCTCTTTTGTCAGGGTTGCCGACTAAAGCAGGAAATAAAGACAAAGTTAGATGATAGTAGTTACTCATCTTGGCTTCAGAGATTGTATTTAATTACAGGATAGACTGCTGCAGGCCTAAACCTAGTCATTTGCAATGTGTGGGATATAATGACTTTGTTTATGTGAAAATCTTTTTACCTTGTCATTAAACCAGGATTCCTGATCGCGACGATGTTTATCGGTAATTGCTTCATACTGTGCACGGATCTCCTCCAGAACTTTGTTCAGGTCTTGCTGAGGTGCGGCATCTACCTCTACGTTGACATTGCCTGTAAGCTGAGAACGCAGTGCTGCCAGCTCCTGAACAAACAGAGAAAAAAGAGGGATTTAGATCTGTTTGATTGTTTCAGTTTATTCAGCTCTATAGAATAGATGATTCATCTAGCAGTGTGTATATAACTGATGGCTTGTAAATTCAAGATATCTATAAATCACCTCTGCATGATTTTTCTTCAGGTAGGCCAGCTCATCTTGCAGGCCTTCGATCTGCATCTCCAGGTCAGCCTTTGTCAGGGTGGTCTGGTCGAGCAGGCGGCGGAGGTTGGCAATGTCAGCCTCAACTGATTGGCGCATCATCAGCTCATGCTCGAATCTAATCATTTTTTAAAAGTAGAGAACACTGATATGAGACAACAGCTACTTTAAGCCATTGTGTTTAATCTTACAAGGACAGTCAGTTCACAAAATTATAACAGTTCTTGCTTACTTGGTCTTGAAGTCATCAGCAGCCAGTTTGGAGTTATCAATCTGGAGCAGGATGTTGGCATTTTCCATTGTGGCGGCATGGATCTTAAGAGAAGAACAACATTGTGAGTTAGTTTTGGTTACATCACTATACATTAGTTAGCTTAGGCTGGTTTTGATTTTGATCTGTTGCTAGCTTTGCATACTTATGTTAACTGTTAACATGCAGTTCCTCTGTGCTGCAACACCGTCTGAAGTGTTGCAGCTATACTAAATGATCACGCACAGTGTCACTCAAAATGTGTCAGTTTTCCTTGCTTAATTTGAGATTTTGGAATTAATACATATTTGTTAACTGTCCACTAAAACACCAAGTATTCAGTAGCACAATAGATTATGCAGTCTGTCATTATGCCTATCATGTATGTTGATTTTTGAAATGCTTCCTTGTTAACCATTTACAGCACAACAGATATTTGAATTTTCTGGTATTTAAGCAGTTAAGCTGGTACACACATACCTTGTCCCTCAGGCCGTTGATGATGTCCCAGTACTTGCTGTAGTCCTTCTCAGCTGCTGGTCCCTTCTTCTCATAGTACTCTCTGATCTGTTTCTCCAGCTTAGCATTGGCTGCCTCCAGAGAGCGGACCTTCTCCAGGTAGGAGGCCAGACGATCATTCAGGTTCTGCATGGTGGCCTTCTCGTTCAGGCGCACTGTTCCCTGGTCCAGGGCGCTTGAGAGGTCAAAGCCACCGCCACCCATGCCCAGGCCGCCACCCATCCCCATGCCGCCACCCATCCCCATGCCTCCTGATGAGGACACAAAACGTGCACTGGAAGCAGAGATGCGAGGTGTTGATCTGAGGCTGAACCCAGACACACTATGGGCCTTCTGGGGAGCAGCACTTGATGTGAAAGTGCGGGTTTGTCTGATGATAGACATGATGGCTGTCTGCTGGTCAAGAGAGGACGCTAAAAAGAAAGAACCGTTACACAGCTGTAGACTGCGGCAGGACTCTGGGGTTTGATAGAGAGAGGCAGGCTGTTGATATAGTGCTGCTGGTGTGGGGCGGGCCTGAATGGGAGGGGCAAGGTGGAGAACTGGGCAGGGAGTTTTCTGTTACAGCTTTAAAGCGACATTTGTTTTCTGTTAAGGACCAGGGTTTGGTTTCTGCACACCCCTGTGAGGGAACTCTTATGGAATGTGTGTGTGTGCGTGCGCGCGTGCGTGCGTGCGTGCGTGTGTGTGTGTGTGAGGACTGTTAGTACCGTATGTATGTGTGCATATCTTTGTGCGTTTTTGTATTAATACTTTTTGTGTATGCTTTTATAAATACCTGCCGGTATAGTCATGATCACACCACCCATTTGGTATCTCACTGTAAATGGAAAGGCTCCAGATTTGATGTTTTTGCAAAGTGCTCATATGAATGTTGACCTATGGTGGAACATTCATACGAGCACTTTGCAAAAACAAAAGTTTCCATGAGTCTCTTTCACTTTAAAATCCACATGATGATAAAATCAAGCTGTAGTAGAGTTAGTCCAAATGAAGCATTTAATCTCACAGCCTTTAACCTTACAGTGCTTTTTACAGATGAACAATTTGATTAATCTTCTGTTTGCAAAAGACTTTGCTGTAACGCCATGCATTTGTCTATACCGAACAGGTAAAGTTTTTAAACAGCTATTTTCTAAAGGCAAAAAAGAATAATAAATGATTGTGGACTATTTAATTTAATTTATGACCAATGTTTTTCAGTAACATGTTAATTTGTCACTGTGATGGCTCTCAGTTAGATAAAAAGAATGTGTAATAAATAAATGTGTTACTGGGTGCTGAATGCATTAAACCAGCCTTGACCCACTAACTAACATTGTTTTCTGTCTTTTCAGTCAAGAGAATACATCAGCACCCATTGTTCACTATTATCACACACAACATCCCCCCTCAGTCTTGTATCCTGTGTGCGTGTGCACGCGCGTGTGTGCGTGCGTGCGTGCGTGCGTACGTGTGTGTTTGCGTGTGTGTGTCCGCTCTTTTTGTTGGTTTTGGACTGTGTCACAGTTCTTGAGCGATGACACAGAGCCCCAACAAATTGTGCAAGCAACTTATGTGTTAGCACATGAATGTGTGGGTGGTTCAGTGTGCACACATGTGTGCGTTGTCGTTATCTCAGTGTTGGGCTCTGGCCAGTTTCTGTGCTCTAGCATCTGGTGTCAGCTGGGGGAGACGAAAGAGGCACAGGGGGATCAGTTTACAGTCAGAGGGAAAAGTAAATCATGCTTCTTTTGTACTTTGTTTAAGGGGCAGAATCTGGCCACTCTATATTTAGCTGGGTTACACAAGCTACTACTAAAAATTACAGATACAGATTTTTGTCTAGACTACATCTGTACCGTTAGAAGCTCTTAATACTCATTTTAACCTTCAAACTAGAACTCACCTTTGCTTTAATTTACTTTTTTTACTTTTGTCATGTTATTTGACGAGCGCGGAAATGCCACTTTCATGCCTATGCCCAAAATATGATGCAAAAAAATCTCGATGGGTTGTTAATGCCTGCAAGACACGGGTCACATGACCAGAACTAGCCACAGAGCTATCAGTCCCTCTTACTTAAAATCTTGAAATGAATCAGTATTGCACAATTTATTAGGCGCATTGGAGTGAAACGTGCATCTTACTATAAATTCTACTTATGACATTTATAAAGATATAATTGTGGGCCAGAGTGCAGGAAAGCTGCTAGGCAACCAGCAGTAACTTTGCATGGTCAAAGTCAAGCAGCTAGCAGTAGCTTTCTGCTTAGAGTGCATATTTATATTTAAAGTGCACATGTGTAAGAAACCGCAATGGTCTTTTTAGAAAGTATAAGTGTCCTGCAAAACCTAAAGCATAAAGCACCTTCCAAATATGCACTTGTTTCCATCAGTTTGACAGCATCTTAATGTGTATGCTTCACGTCTGAGTTAAAGGCCTGGTCGGCACGCCCAAGATCCCAACTGTGCATGTCTGTGCGTATCCCAAAAGGATAAACAACAAAAACATACATTTTAAAATGTCCGCTTTGCCCCCATCTCCAAATCATTTTTGCACTTAGGTTAAAGCATTCCTCATGTATGATGGTTTTTTTGTCCTTTTAAAGGAAATAGATTATTTTTTAAGAGCCTGTATGCAAAGGGTGGGGTCAGGCACAGACATTTAGACAAACTTAACATTCAAAGGTGTGGTTACACTAAAGTTAGTGTTCTCTCTGTCACTGTCTTGTGAAGGTCTGAATAAAGCCCTGAGGGTCATTACAACAACGAAACAATGTGTATTTATGAGTAACAGAATGCTTCTGCGTCATCAGGTTGATGAAGCAATCAGTATTTCATATTCTTTTAAAAACAGCTAAGATTTAATCCTGCAGATCAGTTCATCTCCTTATCAGTTCTACTTTGTTTTTCCAAAACACCATTTAAGAAAAATAAGCCTTTGTGTAGCTGAAATAAGTTTGTTTTTGTTAAGTGTTAAAGACTAGGTGTTTATTATAGCCTTTTACGGTCTTTAAGTGTCTGTGAGTTACAGTTTTCCCTTGACTTGAGTGGAGATAAAGACATGTCTAGTCTATTTGTATAACCCTTAATCACCTTTAATATGTAGCGTCTCAGCGGGCGTGCCAGCACTCATATTATGAAAACAGTGAATGAAAGATAATTCCTCTAAACTAATATCCTCACAGTGAGTATGTAAAAAACTCCCACTGGAAGCTCAAAGGGGAAAAAATGCACCAAACCCTGGGGGAGTTGGTGCTAGGTTTCTCATGAGCTCTGATCTTATACACAACATGCTGTCTAAACAACACTTGGAAAAAAAATTTTTAAACTGAGACTTCCTGGCATTGTAACCGATAAAGCATCAATCAAACCTGGCACAGGTGCTGAGAAATATGCAGGTACGGGCAGATTCATTACCAAAACAGATGAGTACACTTTAGAAACGTGTTAAAACAGAGTGGTTGACCTCATGTCTGACTTGGGTTGGTCAATCAAGCTGGGTGTTTTCACTAAAACCAAATTATGACTCATGTATTCACAGCAGGTTATAATCTCCATGACAGGCGACTCACACAGACACCTTTCTTCTTAATGTCCATTTTTATTTAAATATCAATGCAACCTTCAGTTACAATGTATTCACTACGGTGATGTGATGCATGTGACGACAATGTCTTCAGACCTGAGCTTCAAACTCAAATTGATGAGCTTTTTGTTATCAAGCTGATGATGATTGAGAACAAAGTCTATGCTCAATGTTTACTAAAACATCCTCCAGAGTCCTCCATCAGTGGCCTAATAGATAAAGCTAAATCATTTAAATCCTGTTAGCCGCCCCTTCTACCTTTGTGGCAATCCTAAGGTGTCTGACCGTGTCCTTTATGATGCTTTTATTCATACTGAGTAATTTACTATCTCATCCAGTAAAAATATTACTCCACCTCCACCTACTTCAAAACCCTCAGGCAAATTGGCTTACTGCTTACTTGCCAAGAAGTCAACATGAAGATAAGATCATCTGATAAAGACTGTTTACAACCTGCAGCCTGTTCAGATAACACTCTGTTTCATGACTTGCTTGACAGCTTTTGTGACTATTTTTCTATCACAGTATTGCTTTTCTTTCTTCTGTGTATATCATGATAAAAGTTCATGAAACAACAATGCACTCTACTACCTGCAGTCTTGAACTTCATTTTATTCGTCTGAATGAAAATCTGTTTTCTGGCTATGTTACAGTCTTTCATTGAGGTCCCACAGTTGCATTTCGTTTTAATAATGTAGACTGACTGATATGAAATTGCACTTTTTTTTAAATGCTTATTTTTAAAATAATAGTCCGATCAAGATTAACTCAATTTGAGCTGTATGTGGCTCTTAGACTAAAATTCATTACCCATGTTTTAAGTCCTTACATCTAAAATAAACCACAAATAATGACTGCATAGTGAAGCAAACTTGCAGCTAACAGTAACAGGGGGAACAATAAAGTGCTCCATTCATTGTGTTCAGTTTCCTTTTCTCAGCTGTAAGGACTAATGAGATGGTTTCTATTCAATGTTAAAACAAAAAGAGTCACAACCTAAGAACATGAGAGGAAGCCCACTGTTCTCCTCAAAGTTACCGTAGACTCAAAACATCAAAATACTCCACTATTTGGAAGACTGTTTGTAGCATAGCAACTACAAGGATGGCAGTGTGCATGCGTCACTGTGTATACCTGAACCTTATCTATTGTATTCTGCAGTGTTCTGGATGGTTTGGATTCCTTTATCTGAACATAACCGAGCAAAGTGTCCTTGCCGTCAGTTTCGTTGTACAATGAGAATGACAGTTGGCTGGTGTTCCCATGTCTTTCACAACCAGGCTACTTTCTTTATTAATAATTGGCACATTATATCATATCAGTGCCATTTTATTCTTTTTTATTGCCTCTTGAAATCTATTGCACACATGAACCAAATAAAGTTTAATTATTGCCTTTTTATTTGTAGATTACCAGATCAAATGTATCTCATCACACTCGTTTTTTAACACATCTCTTGTATTTGATACCTGCAAAGCATTTTATTCATCGGAGTTGGTTTTTACAACACGCTGTAGACAAACTGCAACGTTAACAACAGAATTATGGTGTATCCTCTTGTATTCTCTCAAGTGATGGACTTACACATGCATGTGTCAGACACGGGGACTTCTTCAAACTGGCCAGGTCATGTGAACTGCTGAAATCATTTAGCACTGTTTTAACAAAATGTTCACTTGTCCAGTATTTTGATTTAAGAGCAAAACTAATCAAATTCAGCTGCACCTTGTGATTTGTGATAACTAGCATCTACACTAACAGGTAAAGATATGCATGGAAGGTTAATAGATCACAGTTATGTCACCCGTTGGTGTGTAAAGATGCAGTTTAGTTTAACAGAAGAGAGGAAAGTGTTAGATGATTCAGCTAACTTTGTTGGCAAAATGCGGAAATCTGTATCGGTGCATCTATTAAAAGTACTATTTGGACCTGCATGAATGCAAATACTCCAGTTTCGCTTGCCAACAGGATATTAGTGCACTGGCCAGACAGAAAGCCATAATTCGAGCATTTCAGCACATGTTGGCATTCTAAATTAACCTCAAGTGGCCACGATAGGAAGTGCGATTTTTGGCACTTAATCAATGGAACATTGTTCAGGTCGAGGTTGCTCAGTAAACACAGAAAAATACAATAAACAGTGTCTGTGATAGGCTCATTATTGTCATGTTACCATGCTGATGCTGGCAATACAACTAAAGCAATGGGACAAAAGACATGGTTGAAAACAAAAGTAAAGCTGTAATTAAGTAATTCTTATTAGTTTCAGCATCTGGTGTGCAGTTGTTTTCAGGGAATACAAATTTAATAATTCAAGGTATTTGTGCAGGATATACTGTGCAGCCTTACTGCACCAGAGTGTGTCAATATTAACTCAGTAATTAATGAGAACAGTGTCATTGCATGTTTGTCTGGATCTATCATCTATTAGGGAGCTCCCAAGTTATATGAACAAATAAAGAAATAAATAAAACATCCTCAATGTCTAGCTATGAATGCAACTCCGTCTTGGTTACAGATATACAATGCACAAACAGTAGGGAGTGGAGCTCATTGCAGAGAAAGTATGAATCACAGTCTGTATGGAGCAACACAGTCCTTAAAGTCTCTAAATGTACCACACCCTTCCACAGACATTATCAGATACACTTTAACTATCAGGTCTGTACCACACCATCAGCAATATTTCTGACAAAGGTCCTGGGCTAATTTATTGACTGAAAATTCAAAGTGTGAGTGTACCAACCTGTGTGTATATCTATATGGTGGATTTTGTGTGCTCGGTTTATATTCCCTCTCTCATCATGCAGTAAATCATCAGCTGTGCATAGACTCACTCATGTCCATTCATCAACAGTAGTTTGAGCAAACTGAAGTGTGTTGACCCACCATGGTTCATTCCAGCAGTGAAGCCACTGTTCAATGTTTTAAAGGAGAGCTTCTTCTCTTCTCAAAGTACTACAAGCACTTTCTGGATTCTACTTAATTACCTCAGAGTTTGGTAGGTGCAGCTAATTTAGTGCACCTAAAGCTACCCTCTGCAGAAAATGAAGGAAAGAAAAGTACAATTTAACTTCCATCTGCTTACATGCTTGGTCTGTTGTCTATTCTAAAAACATCTAATATATAAAGAAACTAATAGAACATAAAAAGATTAGACACAGAGACACAAGGAGAAGGTCAGATAAGGTCTTGTTGGGCTAATGTACTCTCACAGGGCCACACCCTGCATACAGGTGAGATTCTCAGTAGAAGTGCACCATCTAGCGATATCCAAAGGTATCACTTTTGTATCACACACAGAACTGCTCACTGTGTAGATTATTAAGCATGTTTTCAGTGACTCACCCTGCCACACCCAAAGGGGTCATGAAAGTTGTGTAAAGTGAGAGCAGCAGGTATGCTAAACTTAATTTTCCAAAAGACAGTTCGTCATCATCTTCCTCTCTTATTGAGGCATCTGATAGATAAATACAATCAATGATAAAAGGAAATTGATGCTGTAACATTATTAGTTTAATAATAGATAATCTTGCAGTTAAAACATGAATATCACGTCACAAAACAGGCACACAGTCTTGCTCTTCCCTGAGACGCACAGAGTCACATACAAAGTGTGTAACTATTCAGCACACGCTCATTCGCAAGTATGCACAGAGTATCCAACATGTAATGACAGCTGCAGAATGTTTCTGATTTAATGACTAAAAGAAGCTGAAGAGTAAAAAGAAAAAAGGTGCACAGTGGAGCTCTGGATCTTTATTGCAAGTCAAAATGTGGGTTCCTTTTGATCTGTCTGCCTGGTCTTCTTGTTGAAACAGCAAAATTAAGTGGGTGTGGAGAGCTGATGGAAGGTGGTGAGCCCATGCTTGGTCAGGATTGGTCTAAAGTTGAATCTTGTAAATTCTTCTCTTGCCCACCCCTTTAAACACTGGATGATCATTTAACCATACGATATAATCATTTAGATCCATTGCTATCTCAGATTTGGGATCAGTGGGATTTAAACTGATAATGCTGTGACATTGGAATTCACTCTTCCATAAATCGATTACATTTACCCTCGTTGAACAGCTGCTGTTACCATCTATGAACTCTTATTTTCAAAAAAGAAGTTTTTCAACTTTTTAAAAAGCATGCAAGTGTGCCTTGATATGCAATCAGATATACAAATCAGTGAACCTGTAGTAACACCACAAGGCATTGGCGGGAAGTGCGACATTATTCTCATGTTAAACTGAACTAAAAGATCTTTCAACAGTGACCTGAGGAAAAGTTTTTGAAAGGATTATGCTGTCAATCAACATGAGCTCAGTCATGTGAAATGTTTTCAAAGTCTTGATGACATCATGTGAAAAACTAAATACACCCTATGATTTAATAGCTTGTTGAACCACCTTAAACAGGAATAACAATAAAACAGCTGGTATTTGTATGACCTTATCAGTCTTTCACACTGTTGTGGAGGAACTTAGACCCGCTCTTCTTTAGAGATTGCTTCAATTCATATGGTCTATGCGTAATCGTTTATGCACAGCTCTGTCAGTCTGACTACAGCATTTCAGTCCAGATGGGGACTGTATTTCAACTGGAACATTGCAACCCCTTGATTCTTTTCTTTTTCAGCCATTCTGTTGTAGATTTGCATGTATGCTTGGGATTATTGTCTTGCTGCATGACCCAGCTTGTGCAAAACTTTAGCTTTTGGACAGTTAGCTTCACATTTGACTGTAGAATACTTTACTCTTTTCAGAAAGAAGAGGATGTAGAGTCTGACATGCAGCTCAGGGGTTTTTTACCGTTTCTCTGAGCTTTGCACAATCAGGGCTTTGGGTGAATTTTATGCGAGTTTCACTCAAGGAAAGATTGAAGCATTTTGTTACCACATAACTGAATACTCCAGACCAGCATACTAACAAGATTAGCTTTTTTTAAAGGTCGTCACACTTGTTGATGATGCTAAATGGAGATATAACACACACACAAACAACACAGTCTAAAATTGGACTACTAAGTCAAGTGTTTAAAACAGGAATCACCTTATCAATAATAATATTATTTATTAAAAAATATAGTTTGTAGTTTCTGTGCTTCTAATGCTACTTTCTCTCTTGCAAAACAGACTGAGACTGACTGTCATTCCTTAGATGCAAATCAACCATCACTCATTCCTTTTTCTGGCCTCTCCCAGCTTATCGGTGTGACTGCTGAATGAGGAAGCTGAAGAGCTCAAATGATGGCAGAGAGGCAGCCAGGCTATGTGACTGAATGATGATAGGTTGGTGGGGGGAGGGGGTACAAGGTGATTGTTTTCTCTCATGAGTATGGCCTGATAACTACAAACCAGTAAAACCAGCTGGCGCATTCTCGATAGGTTAACATCTTACTTTTGCAAGTTGTTTATGCAATTAGTGAAACATATTACATTTATCAGTATCCTACTTGTTGTGGGCCCAAAAGATTGCTAATACTTTTATAAGACAATCAGCTATAAGCGCTAATTAAACATAAATTTCTATTAGGTATACTTTCTCTAAAATGCCAGAGACATTCCACTTAGGACATGTTTGTGTTTTAGTGTCTCGCTCTGTGGATCTTACTTGATGCCCCATCAGCAAATTAACATACTCACAATGGCAGTGGTGACAAGATAATGTTTGGCAGGTGTAATGTTTACCATGTTCAACCTCTTAGCTTAGCATGATCACTTAATTGAGCTTCTGGCTGTGTATTTGCCTACCCTAAGATATATTACATTTTAATAGTCATTTTTATTTAAAAAAAAAATTAACAAACAAGATTTAAAATTGCTAATTAACACAGAACTGCTGGTGGCTCGCGGGATCAGCCCTGTGCTAGATTTTCCTTCCCTTTGTATTTTCTCCTGTTCTGAAATTTGGAGTTTCTTGTACAGACAAGTGCTGCATGCTCTTGTCTGTGTGATCACTTAAAATATAAACACATCCATTCATTTATTGTGTTACAGTTACATTGTGTAAGTTTTAATTAATACAGTCTTTTGTCTATTGCCTAGAAGCTTATGTGGCAAAAATAACGTCAGCTGACATAGAGTACCACACAGGTGAAATTATCGCTGGTATGTGTTATTTTTGTCACTGCTATGAGTAAGTAGGGTGAGTGACTATTTTACAGGATAGCTACACACTGCAGTCTCTTAGGATTAAAAGAACCTAAACTTTCACTGTTTTATACATTCTCTGTAACTCTGGAGTACTTAACAAGACATTTAACATTTTAACAAACTGCAGTTTATATCATTCTTATTTCATATCCACACTTCAGTGTAATGCAATTCCACCCTAGGATAAACAAAGTATTCAGATTTGGATTTTGAAATGTATGTTTTTCTCATACCAACATCTAAGCAAACAAAAGGGGGGGGGGCAAAAAACAAACTGATGAAAGGATTATCTAGAAAAAGGAATTTTCAACTTATCACTGTGCTTTCACTGAGTTGCAACAAAATGTGGAATCACAAGTTTGACCTGAAAAGAGGTGAATGAACGCCTGCCCACTGGTCACCACACCCATGGTGATGGAGGGATTGCATAGAGGGGTAGGGGGGTTGAGCTGTCAACTGCATTCTTACCTTTCAGCGTATGCAAGGCCCATCCCACTTTGGCAACTATATAACCACAATGCCAAAGTTAGGCACTCAGCTGCAGATCAACTCCAGTTATCCTACTTGGTTCACATCAAGACCCTTCAACATGTCTATGAGGACAAGAAGCTTCAAGCAGAACACCATGAGTGTCTATGGTGGAGCAGGAGGTCGTGGAGTCCGTATCTCTTCATCCCAGATGAGCTGTGGAACACCAAGCTTGAATCTTGCTGATGGTCTCGACCTCCATGTTGGGGCCAATGAGAAGGCCACCATGCAGAACCTGAATGACCGTCTGGCGTCATACCTGGATAAGGTGCGCAAGCTGGAGAAGGAGAATGAGCACCTGGAGAACCTGATCCGGGAGTGGTACCAGAGCAGAAACGTGGTCTCCCGTGACTACTCGGGTTACTTCGCCACCATCGAGGATCTGAAGGAAAAGGTAAGAGAAAAGATACAGATAAGAGTCTGCCTGAGCAATTCCTGCTTGTCAATGTTCATTGTAAGTGTAACAGAAGAGGTATCTTTTGGTATCTAACTTTTCAGTTAGATGAGCTCATTCATCATTGTCAAAGACTTAGATACTGACCCATAAGTTAAGTTAAGTCCTGAATATTACAATGTTAATTACACAGAGAAGCAGCACAGGTGTAGAGAGGAACTCAAATGTTGTTACCTGAAGTAAGAGCTTGATTGTTTTCTGACTGTTTCCATGTGTTTTTGCCCACTCATAGATTTGTATTGCCTCCATGCTCAATGCCAAGACCATCCTGGACATTGACAATGCAAAACTGGCTGCTGATGATTTTAAAGTGAAGTGAGTGTGCCCTCTGTATGTTTATAACCCTTCTACATTCACATGTACACATGTCTGACTCACAGCTTCTGATTGTGATAACCTGCTGACTTGTCCATCTGCCATTTTGTGTGAAATTCACTCAGGTATGAAAGCGAGCTGGCCATGAGACTGGCAGTGGAAGCAGACATTGCTGGTCTGAGGAAGCTAACGGATGATCTTAACCTATTGAGGCTGGATCTGGAGAATCAGTATGAAACCCTGAAGGAAGACGTCATTAGCCTCAAGAAAAACCACGAAGAGGCGAGTTTACTGAGAGGGCAACCTTATGAGATCACATCTGTTTTTCATTGCAAGCTTTTGTGGCTGGCTGTTCATAATTCACACATGACCCATGTTTTACCCCTGATAATACAGAGGAAATGCAGTGTTAGGTTCATGCTTTTATAAACAGCTCTGCCACCTTCTCCTTTTCCCTTTGCTGCCCCTCTTCTCTCTGCACACTTCCATGTATTCTTCTCTTTCTCCATTACCTCATTGCTTCTGTTTGTTCAACACCCGCACCCACCACACACACATGAACACACATGCAGATTAAAGAGCCAAAAACACGCATGACTATCATAACAACAGGTAGATTATTTTGAGGATTTGTGATTTTTTTGTGAAATATTTTGTGAAATTTTATTGCCCTTTGACCTCTGCAGGATGTGGTTCTACTGAGGACTCAGATGGGTGGCCAGGTTAATGTATCCGTGGACGCTTCTCCCTCTCGAGACCTTAACGAGGCTATAGCAGAGATCAGGCAGCACTACGAGGGTGTGATTGCAAAGAACAGCAAAGAGCTCGAATTGTGGTATCAAAACAAGGTGAGAAGTGAAGTTATTATTATTATTATTATTATTATTTCCATGAAGTGATCTTTCAACTGGAGTGAAACATATTATGATGTTGTGTTTCTGCTCAGATTGCAGAAGTGGAGCAGGAAGTGCAAACACAAACTGAGGTTCTGGTCACAACACGAAGAGAGATTACAGAGCTGAGGAACACTCTCCAGAGACTGGAGATTGAACTGCAGGGCCATTTGACCATGGTAACACACATCAGTTTAATGTCACTGGAACTGATGTCATTTTATCTGTCCATTAAGTATGACGGGAATGTTTGCAGTATGTCACACAATTGCTGACTGCCTATTCACTGAACAATTTTCTTCTGAAACTCAAACAGAAAACATCTCTAGAGGGAACTCTGGCAGAGACCCAGGGACGCTATGCCATGAAGCTAACAAACCTTCAGAATATGGTCAAAAGCCTGGAGGATCAGCTTTCCCAGATCCACAGCAGTATCACCGACAACAAGCACAAATATGACATGTTGCTGGATCTCAAGACCAGGCTGGAGATGGAGATTGCAGAGTACAGGAGGCTGCTGGATGGGGAGGATGACAGGTAAGACCTAGTGAAGAGAAAGAGGCAGTGGAGAAAAATGAGAAAATATGATGAGAAAATCATGAGTCAGGGGAGAGAACATTAGAGACAGAGGGGAAAAAATCTACGTTTGTTGATTTTGTTGAAATTGTTTATGATATGAATGATTCAGACTAATGATTTCTCTCCCACCCCCCATCCGCACCAGCACTTATTGCAGCTCAAAAAAAGGCAAGAAAGGTTTTTTTTGTATCATTCGTATCATTTTTTTTTAATTGTCCAAATTATATCATAAATTTACATTAGATACAGTTTTAAGAAATGTCTTGAGAATTTATCATGTTTGTTTTTTCTCTTCTTTTCTTTAGTGGTCAAAAAGGTCATCACAGTGGTGGAGAAAATTGTGGATGGAAGGGTGGTGCAGACCAACGAGACCGTTGATAATCTGGGTCAACTTAGGGATGAATAGATAGAAGCTCGTGGAATATGGGATGAATGATCAAAAAATAAAGATCATGCAGTTGAATTAAAGTTTCATGTGTGGCGTCTACATAAATGTAAAATTATTATGTAGGTTTTCATCTCTTTTGTCACTTTATAGTAGATGTGCATGTGGCATTAGTCAGTGTGGTTTTATTTAACATATGTATGACATGAAAAACCAGAAATAACTGTCAATTTTGCAGCTTTAAGGTGAATTTAAGCCCCTTTTCTGTAGCCAATCTCCTTTCGTAACAATTTAAAGGGGTTGGTTTTATTAAGAAGCCACCCTTTTAAATTGTAATAATGCTTTAATTTAAGCAGACAGGCTTTGAGGTTATGACTGACAGCTGGGAAACTTTGACGTGGCTGTAGCTGTTAGCAGTCTGTTAAGCTTTGCCTCGGCAAATTTGAGTCACTCAAGGTCATGTATGTTGTGTTGGTGCCTGTTGAAGTATTTTAATGAAATTCCATCAATTTTCTCAACCACTTCTCCAATTCAGGGTTGTGGGGTAATGGGACTGGAACCCATCCCAGCTGTCAGGAGTGAAAAATGCAGTGAGAGAGACAGACATTTAGGCTTTAAAACAGGGGTTCACAAATCAGTGTCTTTTTACATTCAGTCTATGTTGACTACCAACATATTTTATCATAAATGTGGACAAAATAGGGTTTTATGTAATGTAAAGTCTTTTCTTGTTCCTTAAACCCCTGGTTAATCAAATTCAGTGAGTACCAAAAAACTGTAAGCTCAAACTAAACAACCTTTATACATATGAGACACTTCTTCTGACAAAAAATAAATTTATCTCTCCTGAAGACAAGTACAAGGAAAAAAATAACAAGCTGTTAAAATTAGTTTAGAGCAGGTACTAAACAAATTCTCAACCCCATCTCTACAAAGCTTGATTAATTCAATTCAATTTCAATTCAATTTTATTTATATAGCGCCAAATCACAACAAAAGTCGCCTCAAGGCTTTTTTTTACTTCTTATAAACTTAGAAGTAAAATTGCAGAGTATAATAATAGTTTCTGCCTGGTGTAGGTACAGGGAGTGCCAGGAAAGAGTGGGTTAACCCTCTCAGGCTCAAATTAAACTTTTTGTTGCTAATGCACAACCAAGTCCTGCAGTGGTACTTCTGAGTAAAAAAAACTCATAAAATATGTATGTGGGGTAATCAGGTTGTTAGTTTTTAACTGTTGCAAATCGGCAACGCCTGCCTTGAGAGGGTTAATGATGGAGTGACATAATGATCGGTTTATAGTAAAGAGATTCAATGATAATAATAATGTTGTTTCTTCTGATTGCACAGACATTGTTTGCTTACACGCTTTAACAACTGTGTCTCTTTAGAGTTCACCTACCTGTGGATATACTAAGTTAGGTTTTTTGGGCATTTTGTCTCAGTGGACAACTTCTGTTCAGAACCAAAAACATTTACCCCAGAGGTTGCTATATTAAAGACACATTTAAAAAAAAAACATCACTTAGCTTATCAGTATCCTTACATTTTAATGATCTTTCTAAAACCTAGACAAATGTCTTCTTGTGTTGATGCACACATTCCCTGCCCCCTAGTGGCAAAATGTTGGTTGATGCAGCTTTAATCACGTGTAATGAGACGGAGAAGTCTATCAGAATCCACATGGTGAACATTTTGCTCACATCACATATGTTAGGGGTGGGAAGATCCATTAATTTTAATGAACAAAAACTTGTTGATTCTTGATGTCATACACACGTTTTCCCTCATCACAGGTGAGGACGACTCAGAGTACAGACAGTGGACTCTGGACTTTGTGGACTGGTGTCAGCAGAACCACCTGCTGATCAACGCTGGGAAAACCAAGGAGTTGGTAGTGGATTTCTGGAGATGCAGACCCACCACACTGACACCGGTGAACATCCAGGGAGTGGACATTGAGATAGTGGACTCTTATAGAGATAGTGGGTGCTCACCTGAATAATAAGCTAGACTGGAGCCACAACACCGATGCTCTTTACAGGAAGGGTCATTGCAGACTCTACCTGCTGAGGCGGCTGAGGTCATTTGGAGTACAGGGAGCGCTTCTATGACTCTGTGGTGGCATCTGGCATATTTTACAGTGTTGTATGTTGGAGCAGCAGTTTATCTGCAGCTGAGAGGAAGAGGTTGGATAAACTCATTAGGAAGGCCAGCTCTGTTCTGGGATGCACCCTGGACCCTGTGCAGGTGGTGGGAGACAGAAGGACTCTGGCCAAAATAACATCTCTAATGGACAGAGTCTCCCACCCCATGCATGTAGATGTTGCTGAACTGCAGAGCTCCTTCAGTGACAGACTGCTGCATCCTAGATGCATGAAGGAGCGTTTCTGCAGGTCCTTCCTCCCTGCAGCTGTCAGACAGTACAATCAGAACTGCTCCCAACAATCATAGATGTTTACATCAGCGCTGTATCTTGCACTATTTTATAAACCGATTCACACTATAACCAGGGATTGCCTCTTATCTGTATTTAATTTTATTTAATTTAATAACAGTATGGTACTCAGTTTTTGGTAACCATTGTCCTTCATGCAAATATGTAAAAAATGTGTATGTTTCTGTTCTGTCTTGTGTACTGTTTGTTTGTATATGTGTCTTTCTGGCTGTTGTAACACCCAAATTTCCCCCTGTGGGACAATTAAAGGATTATTCTATTCTGTTCTATTCTATTCTATTCTATTCCAAATATGAAATAAAGTCTAAATGCTGACTGTAACGTGTTTTTAAATGTTTTTGTGTCATCGTGTACTCAACAGGTTCAGAAATGTTTTACTTTATTGCTCTCTTTCTAAAGACTATAAAACATCTTAGGCTCATGTGTCATAATGGAAATTTTGAAAAGAGGCACAGTCCTGAGTAATCATTACTTTTAGCTTTTCTATCTAGCAAGATGGCCTCAGGCTGCAACTTTATATTTGCTGTTATGTTTAATTTAATTCTCAGCCAAGTTTATATTGTCAAAATACTAATATTATCTTAGTATTCACCAATGTCATGAAATACCTTATGAAATATAAATATACCTTTTAAAAATACCTTCTTGGTTGATGAAAAACTGTGGAACTGTCACTATCATGACATTTGAAATTAAGTAAACACAAATAAGACAAAATTCAAGTCAGCAAACTGAGAGCCTTTTATTGCATCACGTTAGTATTTGAAGGATGTAGTAGCGACTTAGATGTGGAATTTGTGTACTCCAGAAGTTGTGCTGTGTTTGCTGTTTGAGACAGTTTAGGTATGGGTGGTGTGGGTACTTGAGGACACCACCTTGCCATCGCTTACTTCCTCAGTGATCACGACCACTTTTTTATTGGTGACGCTGGAAGATCCAGAGCTTTGGATGCTGTGAAAAGTACAGAGTTGGTGTTAAAATCAGTTTAAGATTTAAATTTGCAGAACTAGCTTATGGTGAAAGGGCTGAATTCTTCATTTTTCTTACCTGCCCTCTCCATCCAACAGCCTCCTATACTCTGCAATCTCCATTTCCAGGCGAGTTTTGATGTCGAGGAGCATCTTGTATTCTTGGCTCTGGCGATCAATATCAGCACGGAGCTGCATCAACTGTTCCTCCATGCCTGTCACTTGCATCTGGAGGCCTTGAAGCTTCATAGAATACCGTGCCTCTGTTTCAGCCAGAGAGTTTTCCAAACCTGCTTTCTATTGAAGAAAGGAAGGGGTAAAGAAAATCTGTCAAAAATCTGAAGCTGGGATTAGTGAATAAGTTCGAATAAAGCCAAATGATTTTATTTACCATGCTTAACTGTGACTGTAATTCAATCTCCAGGCCTTGCAATGTGCGACGGAGGTTAGTGATTTCTGTTTTGGATGTTTGCAGAATTTCTGTGTTCGCAGTCATCTCTTTGCTCAGCTCATCTGACTGCAACAGATATGAGACTCAATGCAAAGTTCATATATCACTAAATAACTTCGAACAACAATCTATGCATTGAAAATCAGATCTTCTTCAGTCTTACCTTTTGATCAAACCAAGCTTGAAGTTCTTTCTTTTTTTTGGCAGTTATAGATTCATATTGGTCACGGATCTCAGCCAAAACACTGTTCAGGTCTTGTTGTGGTGCTGCATCCACCTCCACATTGATCTGACCACTCATCTGGGTTCTCATTGCTGCCATTTCCTGGTGGACAAATGGTTCAGTATTTTAATTGAGTTGGTTGTATTGTACAGTTGAATAAATTTGTTCCATTTTTAATTTGCTTGAATGACTGTTCACTGTTTTCTACTGACCTCCTCGTGGTTTTTCTTAAGGAAAATGAGCTCCTCCTTGAGGCCTTCTATCTGCATCTCCAGGTCAGATCTGCATAGTGTCAGCTGATCCAATAGTCTCTTCAGCTCAGCAATATCTGCCTCTACTGATGTACGCATAGAAAGCTCGTTCTCATACCTGCAAGGCCACAAGTGATGAGATATTTCATCTCAACAGTTCTGTGTTTGTTTAGTGTAAATTAAAAATTCACAAGGTTCAACAGCATTTAACCACTACTATCCCTTACTTGGTTCTGAAGTCATCTGCTGCCAGTTTTGCATTCTCACAGGCCAGAAAGATGCGTCCATTGACAGAAATGGCATCCCGGATCTGTGTGATTATGAAATACCATTTTTTAAATAACTACTACATGTCTTTATATTTGTGCAAACATTAAAAACAACTGATTCTGACTTATATTTCAAAAGCAACTTCTTAAAGTTCATGCATTTCATAATAAATTAAAACGTGGTGTAGCATTCAGATTCACTACTCATGTGACATACCTTATCTCGTAGGTCAGCAATAGTGGCCTCATAAGCTGAGTAGTCACGGGCTGAAGGGGAGGTCTTATTTTCCAAGAACTGCCTGATCTTGAGCTCAAGTTCACCGTTGGCCTTCTCAAGCTTGCGCACTTTCTCCAAGTAGGAGGCCAGGCGGTCATTCAGGTTCTGCATGGTGGCCTTTTCATTGGCACCAACATTGATATCCCCGCCGCCAAAACCTGCACCACCACCAAAGGCTGCACCACCACCAAAGCCTGAACCGCCGCCAAAGGCTGCACCGCTACCAAAACCTCCACCACCACCTCCACTGGAAAAACCAAAACCACCACCACCACCAGAAACCGAAATTCTTGCTCCATGTCCACCTGCACCACCGTGCACGCTTCTAGCATACATCCTTTGGACACTGCCTCCACCTCCACCTATGCCTGAACCTCCAAAGCGCCCAGAATAACTGCTATTGGATGTTGACAAAGACAGCATTGTGAAGGTTGCTCAGGTGGTCTGACTGCCTTGAACAGACGGAGATGGCTGAGATGCACAGCTCTGCTGCTGGACCCTTTTTATGCTGCAAAAAGCTGCTGCTGCCTTCAGTGTGGGTGGTGTCATGCAGGCACAAAGGGAGGAGCATTACCTAAAATGGGTGTTCAGCCCAAGTGTTCACACAGATATGCATTTTGTGCAATCATAAAAAGGAGAAAGTAGGATTAAGTATTTACTGCATTTGTAAGGTATCCAAATTTTACAACTGGCTTCAATTCATGCTGAATATTGTCATTATTTCATTCAATATTATTCTGTATTCCGTTGTTCGATATTATTGTGCATAAGGACACCAGTATCTTTATTATTGCAGAACGTTGTGTAAATTGTAAAACAGCCACACCCATCAACATGTGCCTCAAGTTAGTTATACAGTTAAAACTGTTCTGTCAGGTGATGGGACCTCATTAATTTTGTAGCATAATTTTTGAAAAAAAGAGCCAAACCAGGCAAGCCACACCTGTTTTGTTCCCAAGGTAATAAGCACTGCAAACACAAGTTGTTTTTTTTACTTGACTCTCAGCCAGCAGCACACTTATTCTCACACATCTTTTTTTCCCTCAATGTTACCTTAAAATATCATCTTTTATGTGTTTGTTCATTTTGCCCTGCAATAGCCTGCAGGTTTGCCTAGCAGAGTATTATAGATGTCAAAGAAGACTTAGCCTTATTCAAGATTTGGCACTGCACTGCTGGAAAGCTCACCAGAAATGTGCTTGCTTGTTATTGACTTTTCTTGGCATTGTACTTTGACGTGTGCATCATGCCTGAATAAGAACAAGCTCTTGCTTGTTTGCTTCTTTCCATCTCTCCACACCAATTTTAAGTCATTTACAATACCCTGGGGGATTTTGCTCAACAGTTCCACATCAGTCTGGTGCAAATGTTAGATTTACCATTTACCTACCATTTACCTATCTATTTGAAAAATTGCAAAGCATTTACCTTTTCTCTTTACTCTATAGTGTCTTTATATTCTTTTCTTCTTTTTTTCATTTTTAATGTAGAAAATGATTCTAACAATGCTTTTATTTTGTTTCTAGCCAGTAAAAAGTTTCCCTTTGCCTCACAGAAATGACTGCTGCAGAACTTGCACATACACAGTAGATTTAGCAATTACTACTTAGCAAAACCAGATGCTGCTAATCATTTGCAAGTTGCAAAGCTGTCTCTTGCATGTGCTAAACAGCTGTAAATTATATCTGAGATGCTGACTGGTTATTCATAACAGAGGATAATTTATGTGCACAGAGCATAACAAATAGTGCACTTGAATCACTTAGATGAAGTTCATCCCTTCATGTCATTTGCTAAATATATATTTTTGGATTTTCTGCTGATTAACATTTTAGAGTGTATAACATGCAAAAAGATTGGTCAGAAAAACAAATGTTAAAGAAATAATAATGTGTCGTAAATGACAGAACATTTTTAGCAACAAGCGTCAGTGTCATGAAAGTGATTCAGTAACGCTGACTTACTATATTACTACCAACACAATTGATTTAAAAATAAATAAATTACTTGAATGAAAATAAATTTGTTACTGTGAGAGTACAAAGGAACATTTATTAACTTCTAGGTATGAACATTTTAATAATGTGGCTAATTGGCTGCTGTCAAGAATCCTGTCAAAATGATGAACAGCTCATGTTTCCTTAGGCATTAGGCAAAACCTGCACAGACAGGAATCTCATACTCACTGATCTGTAGATCACGAAATCAATGGAAAGCTACACAACATGACAAAGTGCATTCACTTAAATATTTTTACTTACTTGTGCTAGAATGAAACATTGCATGAAGAAGTATTAGAGTTAGTTTGGTTAGTTTGGAGGTGTTTTAAAACTTGCCACCCCTGCCGTCAGCATTATGTTAGCAATTAGCCAAGATTTTAATTCTCCAATATAACCACTAACTTCTACACCCAAGAGTGCACTTCCCTTTTTCATAAAAGATGATCTATTGATGCAAATCCAAATGTAAAGAAAAGTAGCACAAACACTTATTTTATTCACAATAGAACATAGAATTCAAGTCATACATTTAAACTGAGGAAATGTATTATTTTAAGGAAAATATGAGTCCATTTTGAATTGGACTGCTGCAACACTTCTCTAAAAAGTTGTGATGGGGGCAGGAAAAGGCTGGAAAAGTAAGTGGAATTAAAAAGAAACAGGTAGAGGAAAATACAACTAATTAGGTTAACTGGCGACAGTTTAGTAACATGATTAGGTTTAAAAAGAGGATCTTAGAGAGGCGTTTTTCAAAGGTACAGATCAGTGTAGGTTCACCAATCTCCTGAAAAAAAAACCATTTAATGTAACTCAACGTATAACTTAAGACTGAATATTTCTTCATCTAAAGCACATAATATCATCAAAAAGACAATCTGGAGAAATCTCTGTGCACAGGGAACTGAAAATCAGTACTTAGATGCTTGCGATCACCCTCAGGTGGTGCTGCGTTAAAAGCAGGCATGATCCTGTCAATTCGCTGTGCCAGCCACAAATACAGGTTAAAGCTGGATCGTGCCACAAAGAAGCAATATATGAGCATGATCCAGAAAAGCCACTGTCTTCTCTGGACCACCAAAGCTCATTCTAAAATGGACTGAGGCAAAGTGAAAAACTGTTCCATGGTCAGACAAATGGAAAGTTGACATTCTGTTTGGACAATATTAACACTCCATTCTCTGGACTGAAGCAGAAAGGGTCCGTCCAGCTTGTCATCAATGCTTAGTTTGAAAGACTGCATCTCTGCACTGGGGAGGATTAGTTGCCATGAAACTGCGAGCTTGCCTCTGGAAAGGCACCACCAATGCTGATATCTTTTTCAGGCAAAGATTTTTCATATTTTGGTAAAGTATGTGTTTTAGTATAGTAAGCTAAACCACATTCATTCCAATCCTTTCACCAATTCAAAACATCAGGTGCATCATGAAACAAAAAGCACAACACAGAAGAGCCAGGACTTTGGGCAGCTATATCAAACAAGAATGGGACAACAATCCTGTCTCAAAACTCCAACAACTGCTCTCCTCAGTTGCCAGGTGTTCATGGACTGCTGTTAAAAGAAGACAGCCGATGCTACATAGTGAAAAACATTGCCCTTCTGTGTTCTATTGTGAGTAAAATATAGGTTTAGGAGATTTTCTAAATCTTGTCATTCTGTGTCTATTTACATTCTACACAGGGTCCCAACTTTTTTGGAATTGCATTTGTAAATATGTTGAATGGGGGGGGGGGGGGAATCAAAATAAAAAATGAATTTTCACAAAGGTCTTGTTCAAGGTCTTGTACTAAATATATATTTTAAAAAGTGTCAAATGTTCGCTTGTTAAAAAGTCACCGGTTGCCTTCGGGTGTGGGCCTACTACGCTCTTGTTGATTGCGAAACAATTTGCACACTTGTTTTCTTTGACAGTAAAAACCGTGCTGTGGTTTTACATCAGTTCTGTTGATTAGCGTAATTGTATGTGTAGGGCAAGGTGAGCTGTTGTGTGAAGTATGAAATTATGAATGAAGTATGAATGGTTGTAATTGAGATATTCCTGAGAACCAGTGCTGATGCCAATCACTTAAAGCCATAATCAGATCTTAAGAAGATAAG
This sequence comes from Rhamphochromis sp. 'chilingali', assembly GCF_963969265.1. Classification (NCBI taxonomy): domain Eukaryota; kingdom Metazoa; phylum Chordata; class Actinopteri; order Cichliformes; family Cichlidae; genus Rhamphochromis; species Rhamphochromis sp. 'chilingali'. Next base: position 9,733,583 of record NC_137948.1, read on the forward strand.
ACTAAAAACAATATTCACTACATTTATGCCATTGTGGAAGACTATTGTATATAGCGTGAAGGAGAAATGTACTTGCAGTTAAACTTACTGGACTTTTGCCAAAAACCGTGTCCATAACTCTTCTGACAGATTTACAGTGTCACGTATCCAGTTTCTTGGAATGTCAAAGGCGTGTTCAAGCCTGAGTATAAAGTGCCTCATTGACAGAAATAAATGCAGCTTGGGGTGAGAACAGGAACACCATGTTTAAAATGTGCTGTGACATGATCAAATAGCTTAGAGAGCTTTTTCCTGGGTGTGAGTATGTTACATATGAGCCAGTATAAAACAATATCTCCCCCCTTTAGGCAAGAAAGCGAGAGTTCTGATGATTCATTACAGAATCATTTGGGGTTTTTTTTGCTCATCTGCCTTTCTCCATGTGTGCACTCTCAGATTTACAGGTACAGCGAAAGTCCATTTCATTCTCTACAGGTATAGTCTACACAAATATAACTATTGCGACCAGTCGTGTATACATTTTTGTGGTTCATTTTCAGGTGCATTCAGGTGTATTTTAGCACAAAGTCACAATCTTTCCAGGAGTGGACAGCAAATGCAGCCTAAAGTCTGAAAACCTCTTCAGGCCTCAGCATGTTAAGATCATAACAATTCAATACACTAAACTAATGTGGCTTGTTTGAAAGGGTTTTCAGGAGAAAGAATAATATGGCTCCAATGCTTAGGTTTGCAAAGTTGCAATTGAACAAACCACGAGACTTCTGGAACAATGTCTTGTGAAGAGGTAAGACCAAAAAAGAGATGTTTTTTCAGAATGCACAGAACAGTTTTAGGCAAACCAAACACAGCATATCAGCACAAGCACTTCATAGAAACTGTCAGCATGGTCAAGGAGGGGTAATGATGCAGGATTGTTTTCCACTCACAGGATCTTGGCACCTTGCAGTCACTAAGTCGACCATATACCAAAGTATTCTAGAATTGAATGTGATACTAACATCTAAAGCTTGGCCTAAATTGTGTCATGCAAAAAGACAATGATCCCAAGCACACTTGCAAATCTACAACAGAATGACTGAAAAAGAAAAGAGTCAAGGAGTTGCAATGGCCCAAAATCCAAACCCCAACTTGATTGAAATAGTGTGGCAGGCTCTTGAGAGCTGTGCATGAAATGAACACCCACAAACTTCAAAGAACTGAACCAACAATGTACAAATGAGTGTGCCAAAATTCCTCCACAAAGATCTAAAAAACAGATAAAGTTACAGGTGACTTCAAGTTACTGCTGCTAAAGAGGCTTCTACAAGCTAATGAGTCATGCTGTATGCTTTTTTATCACTGCATATATGTGGCTTGTATATGAGCAGGAAACATTTGTAACGTACAAACCACAAAGGTACAAAATAGACAATGTCAAGGTTAAAATGACAGTACCACAGACGGTACCAGCCCACGCTGTGATATGTCTAAAGGTGCAATAAGGTACTTTTTTCTGAGAATGTTTTGAGTTATTATGATTCAGGCCCAAACTGGTCTCTGTTGCCTCTTCCAGTGCCCTGCAATGACTGGCCACACCCTCTATAGCAAGGAACATCTCATTCAATAGGTCTGGAAATTTACAGCAGAGACAGCATAACAATGTTCACTGAGACAGATTTGCTTTTTTTACCATTAAAAAATTTGGGGATATAGATAAAGAGACCATGTGCACACAGTCAAACCCCACAATATCTATGCTATGCCGTACTAATATTCCCTCTGTAATGCAGGCAAGCAAGTAAAATACACAATTTCTGTTTCTTTTTATCAAACATACACAGACTGAGTGCAACAGAAAAACACACGTGCACTGAGAATCTGCCCACCATATGTGACTGCATTTTGCTTTTGAAATTATGCATAAGTTTGAACCCCTGAGGTAAATGTAACATTTGAATTTCACTTTAAAACATGACCTTATGCACATAAATTAGGAACCTAAGTTGCATACGGTCCAACAATTGTACAATTTTGTATGAACTACTTATGCTCAGGTTTAGTTTTAGATGATGAGTTGTATGAATGACTGCTTCGCCTTAACTTGATATTTCTTTGTGTAGAAAACAGCTGAAACAGCAAGGTTCACTTTTACAATTAAGGGCGATAATTACGTTTAATAGCACTTAGGATTGATCAGTGTGGCAAAGTACTGGAATACAAAAGCACCGAAAAGAAGGCAGTTTTGGGTTGAGTCATTTTAACCAGCAGATTAACTCATCAAAGCACTGAGAAGCTTTTTGTAGATCTCAAGCCTCCACTTGATTCAGCTCCACCCAAATAAAGATGCCTGTGATGAATCAAACATCATCTTCACTCATACTTAGAGCACAAGCTTGCATAACACAGGTATTCTGTGATATTTTATTTCTTTCCTTTCTTTTGTGTGTTTCCATGCCTGTGATCCAGTGTCACCCATTTTTCCAACAGTTCGGAAATAGCATCTGTAATGCGCCTTCATTTTTATGCTCTTTGCAGATCTTTGTCTATTGTTCTGTAAGGGAAACTGATCATGCTTCTAGAAGTCTCTTGTGTAGCAACAATCTGTTTCCACTTTAGCAAAATAAGCTTATACAATCAATCCACTGAAGTTGGGCCAGGACCACTTTTAAAAAGAAAACCAAAGGCGACACCTGGTGGTTAAATATGAAATTACAAGCTAAATACATCATTTGTTTTCACATACTCTTGTGATTTTTACCTCAGTAGTCAAACGAGAAAAGTACAGGAGACAGTGGCTTTATATTTTAAGTTGATTCTGTTAGCTCTGTGATTAAATGATCCCAAAGCAAGGTCAGTATTCAAAATATACTCCTCTTCTGGATGTGAAAACACATTTATAACTCAGAATAAAAAATAATGATAGTGATATTTTTTTTCATTTGCGGTATATATTGGAATGAAATACAATCAATCAGTCAATCATCATTATTTTTTTCAGCCTTTTATTCATAGTTTGGTTTCATACTTATCCAAAGGCTCGTGCACTGTGTAAAGATGAGCATTTTCTGCATTTTGCAATGTTTCGATTTATAATGAGATGAAAACAAAGAGAACTCCCCAGAAGAAACTAGCGTGCACTTTAACAACTTAGAAGCTCAGGTGAGGGGAGCACAGGTTACTGAACTGTTTCCACTTGGGTGGCCTCAGAGGAGGCGACCACCTGTCCATCAACAATTTCCTCGATGATTGTCTTCACTCGTTTTTCAATGTGGGGTTTACGCTCTGCAAAGACAATGCATCGCATCACTATAGTGTAAAGAGCTTATTTCAGTTTTACTGCGACAAGATCTGAAGTTCTGGTTCAGTGAGTGATGGAGATTCTTACCTTCCACTTCTACGACCTTGCTGATGACCACCACCCTAAGAAGAGCGTAAACATTTTTTTAAAAACATTTTTGTTTGCTTTAATTGATAATCGATTAAAAACAGATACATTTTTAATTTCTTACTCCTTTTTTTCATAGTGCTCTCCTTCTAGCAGCCTCCTATATTCAGCAATCTCCATTTCCAGCCTCATCTTGATGTCCAGTAGCTCATTATATTCTGTTTGCACCCGCAGAAGAGAGGCCTTCAGCTCCTGCAGCTCAGTCTCCAGGGTGGAGATGGTGACCTGCAGTTGTTGAAGCTGAAGACTATAGCGACTTTTCACTTCCTCCAAATTTTCCTGTAGGCATGTAATCTGCAGGACAGAGAGGTTACAACAGCTCCATGTGAGTACAGTCAGTGGGAAGAATCATTTCCTCTCTGTTACAGCAAATTAATATATGTCCTGATATGTTTGGAAAAAACTGATTTAATTTTTTAATCATTCCCCTTGCGCTAACAATTAAAACATTACGAACCTAATGTGCTTCAAATAGCAAAAGTAATTTTAACCAGGCTCGACATCTGCTGATGTCAACCAGTATGAAGCATTTCCCAATCAAATGTAGGGAAGCTATATGTATATTTGTCCTTTATTTGTTTTATTAATGTTTTTTTCATGTGTTTGTTTGATTTTTTGCAACATACTTTTTGGCTATTTTCTCATTTAACTCAGCTTTTGAGCAGAAATACACCACCAACATTATTTTGAAATTCATAAGTTCATGAATATGGTTTTTCATGACTGTTATAAACAGGGGGAATTAAAATAGCAGATAACTCTTAATTCCTTAAACATTTAAGGGGTGATTAGTGTTCTGTTATTGTTTCAGATGATGCATTTTATATTCTAGGATTCTATTTTTTTTTTCATTTGCTTGCTCAGTCACTATGTGTTAATAGACCTCTCTGCGCTGAACCACACTTGTTATTAATCTCTGTCTCTCTTCCACAGCATGTCTTTATCCTGTTTTCCTTCTCTCACTTCAACCGTCTTGAGTTTCTTGCCACATTGCAAAATGTCACAATGATTTTAGTTAAAAAATATTGAAAGGTCATGATCACATGTGAGTTCATAAAATACGGCAGTTATGTTATGTCGTAGTGTTGAATACTGATTATATTTTTTAAATGAGCCTCCAAGGCAATGTTTGTTTGTTGTCTCTCCTCTCCTTGTTTCTCTTTCCTGCCTCCTCTGCTTGCAGCTGTGTCACCAAGATACCAGAGATAGGTACAATATGAGAAAAAAAGAGCGGGTCTGCTACTTCTTAGCTTCAGCAAGCTGAGATTATTAGACCTAACACTGCGATGTGCATTTGGCTTCAGTTACAAAACCTTCATATCCAGTACTTTTGGGTTGTTATTCCATACCTCTGTGTGTGCGCTTTGCCGGCTTATCATCAAACTTTGGTAGGTCTTCTTCAGAGTGGACAACTCTTTGTGAAACGTTTTCACATCTGTTTGGGAAACAATGATTTCCTTCTGGAGAATTTCCACCTTTTTAAAAGAAAGCATTCAAAATTCAATAAGAAAATTTGAACTTTTTTTTTTTTTTTTAAAGGATCTACCGGAGTCGTTTTGAACATTTTAGGAACCTCACCTTCGACTGGAACCATTTCTCGACTTCCAGCTTGTTCTTGCTCCCCACAGTTTCATACTGCTCCCTCATTTCCTCCAGGACCTTTGTCAAATCTGTAGAGTGTGCACTGTCCACCTCTACATTTACAGAGCCACTGCATTGGATGCTCAACTGGCTCATCTCCTGCAACATGCAAAACAAACAAACAAAAAACACAACAACAAAAAAAAAGTGTTTAAATCTCCAATCCATCCAGAAGTGTAAGCGCTTCCACCACCAGCAGATGGCGACACTGCACCATGGAAAGCATTGACTCACGCAATCTCTTTAGCAGTGTTTAATAGGTTTGTTTTTCTATTATACGCCTTTTACCTCCTTGTGATTCGCCTTCATTTGCGCCAGCTCTGCTTTCAGATCCTCTATGCTTAGCTCCAAGTCACTGATGCCAAGAGTCAAGCTGTCGCGGACTGCTCGGAGACGGGATACGTCAGCCTCCACGGTCAAATGCAAGTTCATCTCCATGTCATATCTACAGAAGAAAAGCAGCCCTTTCAGATGCCATTATTTTCACGATTTTGATGGGGGTAACGATTGTATGGTCTCAAAAGAAAAAAATAAATAATAAAACAAAAACTCCCAAATGTAGTGGGATTTCTTTTCATATTTGGTATAAAGTAATATGGGGTAGAAAGAAATTGTCATGGTCCTGGGTCTTTTGACCCAGCGTTTTAAGTTTGAGTTTATTTTGTTCATTAGGTTATCTAAGTTCATTTGGTTATTAGACTCCTTGTGTTTTCTTCCCCTGTATTTAAGCTTCCCCTCACCCTTCGTGTTTCATGCTGCGTGTCTTATGTTATCAAGTTTGTATTATTATGCCTAAGTGTTTCTAGTTATTATTTTCCCCTCGTGTTTCCAACCATGTTAAATCTCCCCTGCTCTTCATGCGTTTCATGTCTGTGTCTTACGTTGTCAAGTTCGGGTTGTCATGTCTATGTCTCATTATGTTTCCTGTTTTATTGTGAAGAGGTCTGGTGTTCTGTGTTCATCATGTTCAGTTTTACTCTCCCACTGTGACGTCATTATGTTCATGTGTGCCAGCTGTTTCCTCATGTGTCTCCACTTCCCCTAATCACCTCCTGTGTATTTAAGTCCTCTGTTTTCAGTGTGTGATTGTCAGGTCGTCTGTTGTCCACGCCATGTTTCCTATGCCATGTTTCCAAGTTTCTTGTCTAGGTTTTTCTTATTGTTTGTTTAGATTTCCCAGTTTAGGTTTGTGTTAATTTTGCTTCAGTTTGCCTTGCCCTTTGTTTGTACCTTTTTTACCAGCCATATTAAACGGCTCGCTTTTTGTTAACATTAAAGTTTTGTTCCCTGTTCCTTGGAGTCTGCATTTTGGGTCCTTTTTCAATTCATACAGTCTGCCCTCGCCAGACTGTGACAGAAATACCACGGAGCAACAAAGGAATGTAAACCTACTTCATTTTAAAGTCTTCCGCTGCCAATTGAGCATTGTCAAGCTGCACGTGGATGGCCTGGTTCTCTGCAAATCTTCTTGCAATCTAATTGGAGAAAATGAATAAACTGTCTGAAATTCTGACCGCGTATAGGCTATACTCTTCATTTATTGATATTGAGCAAATTATTTTGCATTCCGCAGCAGTTCAGCTTTCTTTGGATGCCATCTATCAGTCACATAGCGTACAACGGGTTCTAACCCTTCAAATCCACACTTCAGCATTAATTGGTGTCAATAATTTTTATGATAGTAAAACAATGGAAAGATGTTTCAGTCGCCTGCATAGATGTTTACTTCGGGTGTTTGGCAATGTTCGAGGTTTCGTGTGTGTGCATTGTAAAATGGTTTGCTTTTCAGTGTGTTGTGTTATGTAAAGTGTGAGAGGTACCTCGGCTCTCAGGTCACTGATGGTGGAAAAATAGCCACCGTAGTTCTTGGTAACAACAGTTGACTTTTGTTGACAGAACTCAGCGATGTTCAGTTCCAGCTGCCTATTTTTGGCCTCCAGAGAACGCACCTGCACATCACGAGGAAATACTGGTTCATACAAGCAGGCTATCATTATTTGTCTGAAAGCAACTGTTCTACATTTTTCCATTTGGTAAAATTTCATATGTTTTTTTTTTTTGTTAGTTTGTTTTGGGGTTTGGGTTTTTTTTGTGTGTGTGTTCATTATTGTATGTGAGTATGTTGATCCTTTACTCACTACAACAATATAAAGACACCCCATTATAAGTGCTGCATGAAAAAATTCAATAAGAGAAACCTTAATTAGTCCCACATGTGGGATTTTTTTTTTTTTTTTTTTTTTTTGGTCAAGTACAAGTTTAAAACAGAAAGTACAAGTTTAAGAGCAGTAAAACATTAAGGGGAAAAAAGCAATAGAATAGGATAAGATAATAGAATAAAGGGGGTTAGGGTTAGGTCAATATGTACTGTTAGAAACTGTTATTTTACTATATGGAAATTAATCTTATTATTTATTAACTAGTGATTACAAATGCAAATTGTTAAAAGTAAATAAAGGGGGGGAGTAATTCTTGCAACTAGCGCTCATCAGTAAAACCTACTTTTGCCAAGTAATCAGCCAGGCGGTCGTTGAGGTCCTGCATGGTTGCCTTCCCATCTCCGACTACAGAAGTCTCTCCATATGAGCCCACGGACCCTAAAGAGAAGACAGAGTTGGATCTTGAGATGCGGGTCCCATAACCTCCAGCTCCGCCATGCACACTGGGTGTGTAGCCAACAGAGGACGTGCTACTCTGCTTCCATCCGCCCAGGCTGCTGGAACTGTAGGTTCTCTGCTTAACGCTGTAGCTGCTCTGCTGGGTCAAAGAGGCTGCCATGGTGACAGGAGGTTGTCGTGATGCGAGGCTGATGGTGAGCACAGAAGGAATGTCTCCGAGGTGTGATCCTGCAAGACACAGCAGGGTATTTTATAGGGTTCTTAGTGAGGGGGGCAGTCTCAAATGCCATGCAACAACAACAGTGTGGTATGCAGATAATAGTTTTTGTTGTCTTTGTTTTTGTTTCCATCGATTGGGTGTGTAAGTCTTCATTAGACAAACTTTGATGAAAGACAAGTGGAACATCTAGTCAGACAGCTTAACTGATAACTATGCTGAAATCCAGCCAAAACCTAAGATGTGGCTAATTATTTCTTCTTAACTCATTACACTTCCTACTCGTTACTTTATGGGGCACAGATGAATGCTAAGATGATTTTAAGTGAGTTACCCAAAAGAAGCTGAAAAGACAACAAACAAGAGTAAAATAATTATATAAAAATGGGGGGAGAAGGTATTTGGATGGGTATGATCAGTTTCTTTTTTTTAAATTAATTTCACTGCATTTGATAGTTAAGTTTTTTTTTCTCTAAAATGCAAGTCAGCAGGTGCATCATGGCAGGTAGCGTGATCAACTTTTTCATGTTCACCCTGACTGAGAAGGTAAGTTTAACAAAAAGATCACTATCACAACCACCTATGAGCAGTAATTATGCCTAAGCCAGTGGTATTTGTTAAGCCTTTCTGGGGGTGTAAGACAGCTTCATCTGCACATACCAAACAATGAGTGGTATGTTGGTAACAGTTTTAATAAAAACAATTTGCAAAACCAACAAATACGCTCTGTAAAAAACCCAAGAGCTACATCTCAGAGTCTACAGGCCTCAGTTACCTTGAGAAACACTGATGAAAAAGATTAGACAGCACAGTGGAAAGCCTCTTCTCTTTAAAAAGAGCATGGCAGAATAGTTTGGCAATGCAAATCTGCCTCTGAACAAAGCACAAGATTTGTGTAACAATGTACTTTGGACAGACAAGATCAGCGTGGAGATGTCTAGGCATAATGCACGCAATATCAGTACAAACAGCTCATACCAGCTGTCAGGCACAGTGATGGATATTTCAGGGTTTGGGCTTATTTTGCAGTCACAGGACCTGGGCACCCAAATTCCAGACCTTTACCTGACTGAAATGCCAGGAAAGGACCTTAACAGAGCTGTACAAAAATGAAAGTCAGCAAATCTGAATAAACTGTGTGTGTGTGTGTGTGTGTGTGTGTGTGTGTGTGTGTGTGTGTGTGTGTGTGTGTGTGTGTGTGTGTGTGTGTGTGTGTGTGTGTGTGTGTGTATTCTAATATAGTATCTTTAAAATAATAAGTAAACAGCAGAGCTCTGTAATCTGTGTCTGTGTTCTTGTATTATGTTATTAGTCTCTCCTTATCTCAAACTGCACCACACAAAGACACTTGTGGACAAAATGAAAAGTATTATATGCACGAGGTTTTACATGCACTCATGTGAAAGAAAAAGGATTTAACTATTAGAAACTGGTTCCTCTGCACAACCACAATTTTGTTTGAGAGGCTAAAGCTATTTTTGTTCTGTGAATTGAAAGAAGCAGACAACAACATTAATAGCTGTTGGCACCATAAATGATTTTAAATATACACCCGTCCAAATAGAGCTGTGATCTCTGTTCCAGACCACCATCCCCACCCAAACATACCAAAACAAGACGCTGTCACACCTTTGACGCTGTCACACCTTTTTCTCTGGAAGCTCAGGTAACATGTGGTCAGAGTAAACCTTTCTGAAGTGACTAACAAGAACCTGAAAATCATTTTAACCTTTGTGGAACACACCCATACTGCTGACATGCATGACTGAGTACACTGTAGTATTTTACATGGCACTATTCAGTGGAACCGACCTTTACATGTATACAGATTTCAGACCTAAATGCCAAATAAGCTTTACCATATTGTTAAAGAGCCTTTAATCAGCCCTCACCACAATTTGTCTTTAAACTTCAACATTTCTTCAAAACAATCCTGTTTGGTATTCTTTATTGTGGATTTTACAAAAAAATCATTTATGGAATATCAGCAAAATTATTCCTTAAACTGCGAGGTCCGATTCTGGGATATATTTGGAATTTCAAAGGGAAAGTTTTATCGGGAAGTTTTGCATTGGAAACACTACTCATGTGTAATGTAAACGTCTTATCATAACCTTTCACCAGCATGACGGAATTTGAAGACATGTACCTGAGACGAGACAAGAGAAAATCAGTGACAGTGACTAAAACCTGCACCAAACATCCGATGCAGCCTTGAGCTAACAGTGTGTGTGGGTATGAATCTGAACTAAATAACAAGTGAAAGGAGCAGTTTGTCAAGAGCAGGTGGTGTCTGTGGACATTATCAGATTTTACTGATGGGTGTGTGTCCCTTTAGTCTGCAGATAACAAAAATGAAATATTTAGACCAGTAATAATCTGTCTAGCAGTGTATTAGAAGATATTAGACTGAGGTTGGATAAAGGTCACATATGCCTTTCTATCAACTTGCAGGCTCGTGTTCTGTATGTATTACAAATTAGTTATAATACCCTGAGGCAGTTTGTAGATTCATACATTGAAGTACATTTGCTGCTCTCCATTGTGCTGTTATCACTTTTATTGCATAAATCAAAGTAGCAGACAATCATTCACAGCGGACAGACCACACTTTCACTGCCTGGAAGAAAAATATATGAAGGCTGAGTTTCTACAAGCAGTTAAACATCACACATTATCAGGGGACGCTGGATTCAGAGTAACTGGGACACTTGAAAAAAAAATCTATACAGTACTGTATGTAAACAGAGCTAATGTTATCCAAGCAAGTATGACTTTTGCTAAAAGGGTGGTGTGTACGTCATGTGGAAAGTACAGGCTGCAGCATGACAGTAATAAATTATGCACATTTTATATTTGATGTATCACCGTTTAACTTCGCTTTTTAAACATATGTCAAGAAAACGTTTCACAGAAATGTTTACAGCCTGAACATTATGAAGGACATCTGTGTAACGTCTATGTAACTTTCTACTTTTTTTTCTTTAAAGCTGCAGGTAAATACATTCAATCCAAGTATGAATGAATGTGATGTGTTTTGTTTTATAATTGGGGGTAATTTCAATGATGATTCTGATTCATTAAGTGATTTTAGGTATCTTGTTTTCACTTGCTTTACTTTCACTTACATAGTTCATGCTAATATAAATAAATATCTGTGAATGTGATTGCGAATGGTTGTCTGTCTCTATGTCTTAGCCCTGCGTCAGGCTGATGACCCGTTCGGGGTGTATGACTCTTGACTCCATGGTAGCTGGAATAGGCTCCAGCCCCTCAGCGATTTTTTTAATGATAAATAGAAGAGAATGGATGAAAATATATAAAAAATATGAAGAGTAGCAATGTAAACAACATATAATGTGCAAATTGAAAGACTTGTATAGTATTCTCAATAAATATTACCAGTTAAAAAAAACTGAAAGAAATGGGACGTTGTTTAAATGTACGTTTCTGTACAGGTACAGGAAACCTGTGTTTCCTCCTCCCTAAAGTTGACTTTTTAACAGTGTCTTTATTGTTACATCAGATTTGTATTGTTTTAAATGGTTTCTAAGGAAATATTGGATTTTCAGTGTAAACACATCGAGTTGTTTTATTGTTATTGCAGTGCAAAAGAGGTCTTAAGTGACAAATATAATGATGTGTTTCTCCATGTAAACTTGCATAATTTCCTTTGCGCACATCCTTTTTCCAATGTATCCATCTCTTAATCAAACGCTCTGTGGTGAACACCATTATCAGTATTTGATTGAAAGCCATTATGCTGACACCAAACTTGGGTATAAAAGAGACAGCCTGCTGGGAATCAGCAGTTGTGCACTGGAGACATCACGCTCATCACACTTTGTTGTGTACATATCTCATCCTATCTTCACAGGTACAGTAAGTTTGCCATTTTTGATACCTAATTTTTTTTAGAATACATCTCATGTTTACTCAAATGTTTCTTTCTTACTGCGCAGAGAGAATGTCAGGGAAAGTTTTCGTGGTATTTGCACTGCTGGTTGCTCTGCTTGTGTCTGGAGCAGCTTCCCCAACTGAAACCGGAGAGACTGAGGAGACAAATGTTCTCAAGCAGCTTCTAGCTAAACATGAGATGGCAAAAGACTCGGCTGGAAGACAGAGGCAAGCACCCCGCACTCACTCTGCACGGGTGGAACGACGGGCGCACCTTTCAGTTGATGAACGCGAGATAATGACCAAACAAATAATGCAAGCAATTTCAGGTATGCTGCAGACTTGGGTGGGAAAGCTCTGTGATTGTCATCTTGTTTCACTTCAGCTAATTAGAGCAATGTGTGAATAGGCGGAGGTCCAAGACAATGCTCAGATTTGCATACTGAACCCTTTTGTTTGTGGTTCATGTACTGTAGGAATGGTTTGTTCACAGAGCTGATGAACTCCGAGTGCATGACGGATCGGGACTACCAGGGCTGGGTGGATTTTGGCCGCCGGGACACAGAATGAGGCACATCACAACAGCTGGAGAGCTGGCGCACTGCTTTTTTGTTCAGATTTTATAAAAAAAGTGGACGTTTACTTCCCATGCAACTTTCGAAATAAACAGTTTTGCAGATTTATTGCACTTGTTTTTATTCCATATCTTTGGTGATGAGTGGACGAAGAGTCAAAAGTGAACTTGGTGGAAATGAAAACATTTATTCACAGGTGGTACAGTTCACGCACACACTGACATGTAGAGTTACAGCAAACAACAGCGCACAGAAACAGTCGTTTGGTTAATTTAAGTAGAAACACAAATCTCTGTTTATGAATTCTTCCCTTTTAAATCCACATTATCCTGTGGCTTTTTCGCCAGAGCTGATTGATCAACCAGGGTGATGCTGTTTAAATTATCATGATAACTCTTGTACTTATTACATATTACTTATTGCGCCTACTGTCACAGATATCACTCTGAAATGCCCAGCGTGATTTCGGTTAAATTTAAATCCCAGTGGTTTAAAAATTCCCGATGACATGATTTATACAGCAGATTTATACAAACAAAACTTTGAGTCACTGGAGTCAACATGTTGCTTCACCGTCTTCCATGCAGCATGCAAATCCGATTTGGTTGTGGTGAGGTTTGGCTCAGAATAAAGTCCATAAAGGCGTAACTTTAAACAGCTTAGAGGTGAAATGGAAGTGTGCATGTGAGAGCAAGTAATGGACTGCAAGGCAGACTGCTTAATATTATTAACATTACTCAGTTCAGTCACTGGATCGTCAGGCTTCTTCTCAGTGCTTCTTTCTAAGAATAGTTTGACATACTTATATACTATATGCTTTTGTCAACATAGCAGCGAATAAGCAGGAAGACCAGACTGCGTTTTAGTGCATTTTCAGGGACAGCATTGGTTTGTTTGTGGTTTCTCTACTCTCAGTAATTTACAGCACATTGTCTTTTTTCATTTCCCTAAATGACAGTTATTATTTACACATAGCTCATGTTTCTCTTTGGAAACTAATAAAATGACGAGTGAGGAGGTTTTTTTAAAACCAGTGATTGCGGGTGGGGCAAATTGTAAAAGGAAAGTCAAAACACAAAAGTATAAAATATTTCTTTTCTTCATCATTTTCCTTTTTGCGTAAAAAGAAGCAAAGTGTGAATCAAACAACACAGCAGTGATCAGGTGGTTTTCCTGAGATGAAAATGTCCCACATGTAAAGAATAATTTACCGTGCACAAGTTCATAGAAAAACATTGTACTGCACACTACCAATAACTGAAAGTATGGCTCTAACACATTCTGTGGCTTTTCTTTTCAAGACACGGGTGCTGTGGTGGGCACTGAAGTGCACAGTAGGAATCGCATGGCTTTATGCAAAGTCACTATGGTGAATGAGAGAGGAGTGTGGAGGTGAATGCATCACACTTTCGGAGGAGGTCTGACTGCTTCCCTGTCTTTGTCACTGGGGCCCCTCATCCCCCAGGCTGCCACTCTGTGCAACCCAAGACTCTGAAGCTTCTCCACCAAGTTCCAGCTAAAAATGTTCCTTCGTCCTTCTTTGTGTGAGAAAAAGTCTCCTCTTTTGTCTGATACTGTAGAAAATGAAGGTTTTCCAGTGCGGCTGTAGTGCAGGTTGTGGTGGGGATGACGGGAGGCTGAGATGCCGCGCTCTTGCAGCAGTTGCAGGAGTCCCAGTGATGAAGTGCTAAGCTCTGTGGTGGCTGTCTGGCCTCCCTGGCCAAAGTCCTGCTGCAAGGCTGGTGAAGTGCTCACGTGCTCACGGTCCCGAGAAGGTGGCAGGCCGAAAGAGTGAAGGCTATTAAAAAAAAAAGAAACAAACAAAATATTAAAACTAAATGACATAACATCTCCTCTACAAGCACATGCATATTCATATAAACCGACTGGGAAAAAAAGACGATGTGAGACGTTTTGGTTAGTTTAGCACATCAACACTAAAAAGTGGAGAAACATGATGTTAATATCCCAGTGATGAAGAAAACAGATCTGGTGTGGAAGAAAGTGGAAGAGATGGTAAAAAATATATATATAATAAAAAACTCAAAAACAAGTAAGAGCAGATGTTACAACGGTAGGCACAGCGTTAGTAGAAGATAACATGCATAACGGAAGTAGGACTCATGGCGCATCAAGTAACATTTACAGACCTCCCACTACATCCTACTTAGCATCTAAAAGCAGTGAACCAACTTTTTAAATTGTTTTACCGTGGAAGGCAATGCAGTACATTAGATTTAGGTAGATCTATGTTTTATAAATATATTAAAATGTTTACACAGTAAACTCCTTTCTAGACTTATTGATCACTCATTTCATGCACAGAGTGAGGACTGGAAGTGCTGGAGATCATGCCTCTGTCGTTAATATTACAGACACTAATCAAGCATTCAGAGTGCATTTATAACACCAGGCTCTTACTTTTCCCTGGTGGCTCCTTCTAGAGTTGGAGAAAGAGCCTTGACAGACGTTTTCTACCATTGAGAGGGTAAAGAATGGAAGTTAGGAAAGACAGAGCAACTGCAATCTGTAATATCTATACCTGTTTAGAGTGGACCTATTGTGCTCATTTTCAGCTCCACAATTTTATTCTTGGAGTCTAAATTAGTAGCCTTAGAGCCTTGGGGAAGTAATTCATTCAAGTCATCTTCTGTATAAAATGAACCATTTTAGTGTTGGTGCCTTTAAAGCCACCTTTCCTATAAGACAGCTTACTTCTGATTGGCTGTCCCTTGCAAACAGAATACTTAAAAAGCAGTTTGTGGCTAAGAGCTATGTGCCTGGGATGGCCATAGTGTTAAGAGCATACACAGTGACCTCATTATGTCAAACTTTGCCCATATTTAGTATCGCTGCACACAATTTCACAAAAAAAAGAAAACAAACAATTTAGGTACGCTTTAATGAAACTGACACTGGGGAAAAAAAGTTTGGGTTAGTAAATCTAGTTTAAAAGGTTAATAAAAAATCCAACTAACACTGCCTAAAGAGTATTTACCTTGGCCAGAGCTGTGAAAAAACACAATGAGCAAAGACGAAATAACCCCAAAACAGTATGTTCTTACCTAGTGGAGAAGGAGGGGATGATTAGGGAGGGTTGGAGGACTTGGCAGGTGGTGATGGGATGTGTGGGAGGGGTCTGAGGGAGGTTGGGACCCGATGAAGAGACTGTGAGGTCATGGAGGGGAAAAAGGTAGGTTAAACTACACATGTGGGAAAGGACACACATCTAAAGAGTCACTAAAAGACTGAATGAAGATGAACCCTGCACTAATTTTGCAAGGAATGGGAGCTATCCTCTATAATGAGAAGATATGCACTTCAGTAAATATGTCATCTGGAATTGAGTAGAAATGAGACAACTAGTTGACTTGTGTGTGTAGTGTGCCAATGTGTCGTACCCATGCCGTGAGCTCCAGAGAGGTGTGACAGGTCTGGCTCATCCTCCTCCAGGTCGTTCAAGCTGTAGACGTGCTGTATGTCAACTTCGAGCTCCCTGAAGTCTTTAGTTAGGACTCCCGGGCGTGGATGCAGGATACCTCCCAGGTTTGGTTTGGCCAGCTGCTGCCACTGGTGCAGAGTCACTGAGCCTGAAGAGTAGAGATTCAGAAGGTGTTGCCACTGAAGTGTATGGTAAAAAAATACAGATGCATTACAAATACTGCTCTCTGAGCAGGGCAGCTTTTCATCCGTGGCATTTACTACAGAGGCTAAGGTGAAGAAGCTCGTCATTTTCTGTCTTGTTTTACTTTCTTATGCTTCATCAAGACTGCACAAATGCTGAAGCAGGTTTGAAGACATGATTAGAGAAACATAAAGCTAAAAATTTTACCTTCCAGAGGTTTGACAATCTGCAGACGGTCAGGTAGGTAGGACCTGGATCCTCCCGAGGAGCCACAGGAGTGTCGGGAGCTACCGTTGGAGTAGTTGGTGCCTGTTGAAGCAGCTGGGCTGGAGGCCAGGCTGTAATTTGGCGTCAGGAAGCCACTAGAGCCCTCGCCTTCCTCACTGTCTGCTGCCAAGGCACGGAGTTTACGTTCGCGTTCCACATCGAAGAAAGGTCGGTCAGAAGAGTGGTTCTGCTGGCGGACTGAGAGTCTGCACAAGGCAGTTTCGAGATCCTGGCCTCCTGGTGTGCCTGGTTGACCTAAACGTTTTGGCCCACTAACGCTAAAAAGGAAAAATTAACAACATTATTTTAAAGTCAACATCCTACAGCTTCAAACTGTATCCCAAAATGTAAAATCTGTGTCGAATCTTTAGGCATTACTGTGGCATCTGATGTGCAGTCTTACCTGCTGTCTTCCTTCTGAGCATGATTGGAGCTCGGCTTGTCTTCCAAGTTCAGGCTGGCATTATCGGAGCCATAGTAGCTGGTCCGAGGGGTGCTGTTAGAGCTGGAAGGTGCGGACACCGGGCTGGAGCCTGGCACACCTGGTGAGTGGCATTGAGACCGCTGCCTTACAGCCTTGTTCACCACTTTCACGGTTTCAAAAACACGCCAGGGGTGGTTCCTGCCAGAGGAAACAGCAAAAGTAATGACATGAGTGTCTCTCTTACACATTCACACTCCTCCAAAAAAATATTCAGAATTGAAACTCATCAAAATTTTACACAAGCTACAGGGGGGAAATTGTATAATTGCCATTCATTTAGAAGCAACAAAGAAAACCCTTCAAACTTGAACTTAAAAGATTCTCCTCTGTTTGGAGACTCTTTTAACAAAAGAAACTACCAGTTAACAGTACCAGTATGGTACTGATAAGCAAAAGGGGTCAGTGTTGGGATATACCAAGGTGTCATGCTGTGTCAGTTAAAATTTAGCTGTAACAGTTTTAAGTGTAACCTACAATACCTTTAAGTCTATTAGCTTAACAGGCCTGCTGGCAAAGTGAATGCCTCACGCTATGGATCTTAGGCTGATGCAAAGAGTGAGGCAAGTCTGA
Organism: Rhamphochromis sp. 'chilingali'; assembly: GCF_963969265.1. Classification (NCBI taxonomy): domain Eukaryota; kingdom Metazoa; phylum Chordata; class Actinopteri; order Cichliformes; family Cichlidae; genus Rhamphochromis; species Rhamphochromis sp. 'chilingali'. The sequence continues at coordinate 9,750,901 of NC_137948.1, forward strand.
GATTCTGTTTTTTCAAATAAAATGCGTTATTATATATCAGTGACGTATCTTTCAAATAGTATATGACATATACTATTTACATATATATTGAATAAATAAATGGTCAAATTTGTAATTGATTTTCACTTCAATTTGCATTTCAAATTCTGGTTCACTTTGTTTAACATTTTGGTTGATGATGTTCTTGTTCTTTGTAGTATATTGTCTCCTAAAACAAAAAAATTACCCAAATACGGGGAATGCATCCATACAAGAAATTAAATCAACAAACTACAGATTGCTTTGAATGCAAAATGCCATAACAAAGATGCACAGAGTGAGACACAGATGAAAGAGAAGAAAAAGCAAGAATAGATGTGCGTTTCATTTTTCACGTTTCCTTTTTCATTTCTACGGATCATTTTTCATGGGGGTAAAGTCACTGTCTCCACTATTAATTTGTTCAGAATTTCACAGACTGATTAAAACATATTTGCAATGTTCTTCTTCTTTGTTTATACAAGAGAACGCAAAACAATAAAAATTATACTAGTTTGTAATCAACTACTGGCCCACTCCATTTTCCTGACACCATCTAACACCTTATAAAATCATTAATTATCAAATACAAAACTAACATTAAGCATTTATTCAGCTAAATCATGGATGGATGTCAAGTAGCGTCATTACACACAATTGACATTGATGTAGTTCTTTTAACAGAAAACATTACGTACTAACAAAACGTAAGTCAAGTAAAACTTGTTATTCCCTGAAATCCAAATCGCATAAATTTAATCTAAAAAATTACCACAACAACACATAAACATGTAACATACTAAACCTTACTAGTAATTATTTTCAAACATGCATCAACTCAGTCAGTACTATTGTACCGGCTGTTTTTTTTCTTCTGTAAGGAATGTGTCTAATAAAAGCTGAGCTGCTATAAAAGTAAAAGCCACTTGACGAAGGCATTTGAGTTTAAGGTGTGATAGGGCAGGGAGTGGAACTACCACAGAATTTAAGTACTTAAGGTATAAAGGTGGTTTCCCAGAGCTGAACTTGTTTAACCTTAGTTATCTCTGTAGTTCTAGAAAATAATTCTTATGAAAACAGGAACATGAAACTACAACTGCTACTCAATATTCACGGTACAATCTGGTCAATTTAGACCAGACAAAGTGGATAAGGATTTTTTTAAATGTGCATATAAGCCAAACAGACGCAGGTCACAGACTCACTTGTACTCTGAGGGAGCTGGGGTGTCTAGGCCTTTGCGGAAAGTGCCTTCAATCTCTGCTGCCAGTGAGTCCATGGGGAGGACTGAGGCCAATGAAGTGTACCGCTGCACGGTGCTATTTGGCAGGCTCTTGTTTCGAAGATTTTTAATGTCCTCTCGGGCTTCGTGGAGCATGTCCTTACACTCTGAGTACTTGTCCTGCAAGTCCTTGAGCTAGAGACAGGGGGTGACAAATCAGTCAAACTGTAGATCAAGGGGGGGGAAAGTGTCATGCCACTGACAAAATACACAGGAGCAGCTGAATATATATGTAGAAGCTTGCTATGATAAGCTTCTACACATACACATTTGATAATAAATCACCAAGCGGTGCTGGAATCAGCATATCTATCTAAAGCCAAAAATGGGTTTCTGTAAACACCTCAAACTCTACATCTGTGTCTATATTATGAGAGCTTTTCAGCCACACACAAAGACAAATCAAAACTGAGCTCATGTAATCATCTTAATCCAACACCAAAAATGCCGTTGAAGTCACAGAGATTACAAAGCGAGTATCTTACCTCAGATTTCAGTTTTTGCTGGCTCTCACGGGAGGCATTCAGCTGGTGGTTTAACTCCTCGTTCTCATGGGTGAGCTAGACGGAAAGAGAACAGAATTCAAAAAGTTTTAACACAAGTATTTAATATAATCCATAACAAAAGCTGTGCACATGTGTGAGCCTCTCACCCCTTTGCAGCGTGCCTGCAGGTCAACGATCTGAGCGAGCAGCGAGCTGATTTCCTCCTGCTGCCTGAGACAATCCTCTACTTTCCGCGCTAGCTCTTCTGACAAGTCAACCACCTGCTTATTGGCAGATGCTGAAACACACAAGTCCCATAAATTTCCTTGTGCCTGACTTATAATTCTCATTTTCATTGACTGAAGCAAGACTGTGACACTTACAGAGCTCATCCACACACACCATCATCAGCTCCTGTTCTTGCTCCTCGTAGATTGATGTCTCCGTTGAGAGCTCAGTAGCCTGCAGAAAAAATTATTAATAATCAATTATCATATGTGATGCTGAACAGCAGTCTTGAAAACTCTGTGTGCAATGTGCAAAGACGCACTGCATACTGTACTATTTATTTTCAAATAAGTGAATAAATAAACACATAACAAACAGGAATATCTCTTTAATTTCAAAGTTAGTGCATACCTCTAATCTGAGCTTGCGGTTCTCCTCCTCTAAACCTTTCAGTTTCTGCTGTAGGAAGTCATAGTGGATGAAGTTGGTGAGTGAACTTGATGATTCATTCCTTTTCATTCTAAAGAAAGAAAGAAATGCATTTATATTAAATAAAATCCAAATTTTTATAAGAAAAGTGATGAAAATGTTGATGTTGTGCGCTCTGCTGGGAAGGTGATTGGCTGCAGACTCCCATCTCTGCATGGCCTGTACACCTCCAGGACACTAGGGCGTGCAGCTCGGATCATAGCTGACCCTTCTCACCCTGGACGCAGTCTGTTTGACCTGCTCCCCTCAGGCAGGAGGTTCTGGTCCTTTCGCACCAGAACCTCTCATGAACAAACCACATGACTGTTCCTACCACTAACACATGACCCTACACTGTGCTCACTGCATCATTCCATGTTTGCACCGATCACCACCTGCACTCATGTATATATCTATCTACTTAGCACTTTTAATTTTTATTTTTATGTTTATTTAAGCATTATCTGACAGTATGTTTGCACTAAGTACTGCAGCAATTTCCTAATGTTGTAAACCTGCTCAACATTTGGCAATAAAACCCTTTCTGATTCTGATTCTGAAAAAGAGTGATCAAGTGCTAAGCCCTGTATAAATAGGCTATTTTATAATATAATTAACGCTCAAAATAATTAGCATGGATCACTGCGATGAATCTAAGTTAACAGAGTCTAATAATGTGTAATAGGAATGATTAACTGCTGATGGGGAGGGTTTTACTAGCTGAAGACATTGAGAGGATCAGTGGGGATGTTCTGACGTCTGTTTACTTATGTATAAGCCCAAGGTAGTAACCAACAGTGTAAACACAATCCTTCATAGCGGACATTCACCATCATAAACACTGAGGAACATTTTGGTACCACTACAGCATGAAGTCCACTGAAAGTACTTTGTGATAACATCTTGAAGCATAGTTAGAGTATAGGATGCATTGCACCTCTGTTACAGATTTTTAGACAAATACAATTTTAGTCAGAAAAAAGCTACATATGTTAAAGTAAGACTTATACACAATATGCAAAACAAGTTGCCAGCAGCTCGTCATCATTCAACCCTGTGCGTTACACCATGTGCACATTTGTGTACTCACGGTGACTGCGACTGAGCGTTTTCAATCTCCTCAGTGCTCGCATAGAACTGAAGGAGGTCATCTCGCATCGAGAGCTCATGGCGCAGTTGAGCAATCTAGGAAAACAAGTCACGATCACTTAAGCACAGCAGAGTGTGGCACAACAAAGATGAAATATTTCCATCTCGCTATACAGGTGTGTATCAGGAGCCTTTCTGTTTACCTCCTCCTTTGCAATTTCAAGCTGTTCATCCAGCATTTCATTACGTGCCGTTAGTTCTTGGTTTTGCTTCAGGAGGGACTGGCCAATCCGTGCTGCCAATTCCAGATCACGCTCTTTCTGCAAAGTCATAATCAAACATATAAATTAATAAATACGTTGAGATATGTTTAAGGTTTTAAATGATTTGATTACACTGTACTAATTTAAACCGTAATTATGTAAGACCAAAATGTTAGTAGATAGCACTGAGAGAGGTGACAAAAATATGCAGAAAACTGTGGCAAACAGTGATGATCTGTGAGGCAGATAAGTCTAATCCTCTTAAATTCCATTCATCTGCTGTGTGTCTCTGTCTTACCTCCTCCAGCAGGTGGGTGACCGCCTTGATATCATGATATGTCTTGGTGACCTGGCCAACTCTGTCTGAGGACAGCACTGTGGGAGGAGTGAGAGATGAATTTAATGAATGAAGGAAAAGACATAACTGTAGATGGTAATGGAAGAGAACAGCAAGAAGTCAGTCGTGCTAACAGCAGGATGGTGTAAGGCTAACTAGACAACTAGATTGCTTTTGTCACTTTGATCTCTTGCCGTTTCTACTTTACAAATACCTTTAATAGGTTACATGATATTACGGTGTAAAGACTTTCCTGATATTTCTTGTCCATTACTGTAACATCTCTTTCTCTTTTTCTTTCTCTATTCAAAGCTGCTGTGCTTGGTTGCATTTGTCGATGCACTGGTGAACCTGAATTATCAAAAAGATAAAAACAAGATGTCCACTGGAGTGAAGAAAGACCCGCCTACCTGATAAAGTTACATTATTGCTATTTATCATTAACCAGATCTCGAGACACAACAGCTCCACATGGTCAGCCACAAACTGATCCTCTTAGCTTGATCCTTTTTAGCCCAGATAAGACGCCACTAAAGACCTCGTTCTCCTGGATGCTAATATAGGTCTATGTACAGGGACTAAACTGACTAGGTATTCACACCAGGAAAGGATAACAGTGGCTGGCTATTGACCTGTAACTTTGTTTACATCCTGTACAGTGAAGTAGACATAAACAAGCCAGTTAAAGCTGAAGTGGCGAACAGGATTAATCAGTCATTCGTTTAGGATAGATAAGACAGATTTTACATTAATAGCATTCATGTAATCATCATTTCTAAATTTCAATAGGTTAAATTATTTTTCAGACATTTACTAATAGGTATGAGGCGATCGTGGCTCAAGAGTTAGGAGTTCGCCTTGTAATCAGAAGGTTGCCGGTTCGAGCCCCGGCTTGGACAGTCTTGGTCGTTGTGTCCTTGGGCAAGACACTTCACCCATTGCCTACTGGCGGTGGTCAGAGGCCTGGTGGCGCCAGTGTCCGGCAGCCTCGCCTCTGTCAGTGCGCCCCAGGGTGGCTGTGGCTACAATGTGGCTGCCATCACCAGTGTGTGAATGTGTGTGTGAATGGGTGGATGACTGGATATGTAAAGCGCTTTGGGGTCCTTAAGGACTAGTAAAGCGCTAGATAAATACAGGCCATTTACCATTTTACCATGAGATCGTGGTTTCACTTTGTTTCTGTCTTTGCAATAATGCCTTTAATTATAGGTACTGTTTAGTGGCATGCCTCATTTGTGTAAAATGCATATATACAGTGTTTTAGAATCTGCTTAAAGATGTGCAGACATTGGCTGGATTAGCTTACGATTCTGTATGCAACATCTCTAAAGTTAAATAATCTTACTTCAGATGAAAGCTTAGCTAAAGAGATGGGAAGCTGCCTGGCACACAATTAGACTGTCCTGAATTTGGCCTAGAAACACAGTGATTGGATAGCTGTGTCAGTATCTAATCAGCCTAATGGAAGGAACCCAATGTTAGGCTGGACTGTACCGCATTGCTCTGTGTAAGAACACTTTATATTGGCCATAACTTATAGCATGAACCACATCTACAGGATTTATTTTTACTAAGATCAAAGAAAAATTTGGTCATTGTCAAAATATGTGAGATCAGGAACTTGTTGAAGACTTCTCAGGAGCAGTAGAGGGGATCATGTGTCAAAGCCAAAGAGTTGATTCTAGGACACACACAGAGATGACAAATGATGCTTGCCACCCTTTGGATTCAATTTTAATGCTCACTGTTGGCTATGTAACAGGTCAGCTGGCAGGATAATATGTTTCTCTCAAGGACACTGCAGCAAGGCAAAAGCACTTGAATACCCAGCCTCCACTGAATGATAACACTAGCTCTGCAGGTCTGCATCATAAAAGTCAGGTCAGAGATACTGTCTAATGTCTCGTATTAAAATCCAATCTCTTTAAAATGTGAGCATAATCAAACAAATGCAAGTGTTACAAAAATCCTGAAATTTAATCTGCTAATGAAAAAATGTCACATGTTCAGCAACATTTCAACAATAGAGATAAGACTTCAAGGTCAATAATAATCCAAACTGGAAACGAAACAGCAAATCGTCACAGTGATGCACGTCTACTTGTGCACTAATGTGATGACCACAATAGAATCTGTAAATTAACAAAGGTTAATCAGATAATAGGTTAACTTCTTTAAATCCTATTGTCCTGAAAGTGCAGTGCTAAGGGGAAAGTCTGCAGCAGGACTACTGGTAGGAACACATTTTCATTTTCACATATCCAAAACAATGACATGTTAAACCAAGAAGAAACACTACTTTTTTACATTTTACTGCCTAATCTCAGTGGTTACAAGAACATTAAACTGAAGTTAGAGTACTGTGTATTATTTACACCCTCTATCCCACTGGCCAAAATACCTAATCTATTTCCTCTTAACCCAGCTGTCACGGCACAGAGCAGATCCAGGTAGAGGTTTTGGGGTCTAGGCTGAGCTAAATCTAGTCAAGTTCAATGGACTGCAAGTCTAATACTGTTCCTTAATGACTTAGGTGCGCTTATGACGTCTGTTAGGTTGAGGGATCAGACGGACATAGATGAGCTCCAGGAATAACATTTACAGTGATCATTGATCTGTATTGTTCTGAAGGTGACCATTTGATAGGATTGGCAGGATAAAATATTTGTCTCACAAGACTTCCTAGTGCAAATCTGTCTGTACATTTTTAGTGCAGTTTAAGCAAGTCAATAACAGTATTAAGGGACAGATCCAAGTTAAAATACATGTCACTAAAAAGAAATATAGGACTTATATTTCTGATTAACATTTGGTTTGCACCGTCATGCACACCCACACAACATGCAGCACAGAGGGGAAAAAACACAGCTATAAATGCACACATTAAATAAAAGGCCTGGAACATGTCACACAGTCATTCAGATAAAAACAAGCCTACATAGACATGCATTTACTTATAAAGTACTAGAGCAGTACCAGATTTTTTTTTGGTATACAAACTGATCTGGAGAAAAAGCAAAAAAAAAAAAATTATGTTATGTAAAATGTCTCAATTTGGCAAATGTCAGTTTAAATTGGTGCATTTTAATGCACCAGTCACATTTAGGAAAAAGCTCCTGAAATTATAGGATTGGAACTAGAGCAGCAGTACAGTAATGCACCTGCAGTTGTTGTTCCTCAAAAGCACATCTATTAAACAGTAGTCATTCTTAGAAAGAGAAATATGTCTAAATTCTCTAACTTGTCCTGCAAAAACTAAAGCTAATTTTGCTTTTGCTTTTTTCCCCCCTTTGTTTGTTGCAGGAGAAAGGAAAAAACATATATAGTGTAACGCTGGATCCATACAGTAAAAAGAGAAAACACAAAATGGAATGACCGAGAATTATAATTTGATCGCTTGCATACACAGCCTGGTTGTGCTGCTGCAGCATGCATGGGCATACACACTCACAGGTACTCTGACCTTCACAACACTAAAAGGAAAAACTGAAACTGAATACACTTACAAAACTTTACACCTCTTGATGCTCTAATTTTGAACTAAAGCTTCAAGCAGGGTCTGCAAAGACTCGCTTTTTGTTAAAGGTTAATCTTCATTTGCACAGTGTATCTTCAGTGACACAACTGCACCCTGCAGTATACGCAGTTCACCATTAAGTATTAAAGTGCTTAGATAACGAGGACCATGACAACGCAATGTACTACAGAGTACACCAGACAAGAATATCTGAGTTGCACTTGAACTTGACCTTTAATATTTTACTTCTACATTCTCTTATTTCTATTTTCTAAGTATGAGCTCTGCAGAAGAAGATCAGCACATCTCACCTTGTGTCACCTCCCTGCAAAGGTTGTCATTGTTGTTGTTGTTATTGTTATTGCTGTTGTGGCATTTGTTCTCCTCTGCTATTTCATCTAAAAGACTGGAATGGCTCCTCTCCTCCTCGTCTCCCTCAGATGCTGAGGAGCTCCACACCTCCATGGTGATGGATGAAAAACTGCTCTCTGTATCTCCGTCCATGGGTTAAATCCCTCGTTCTTCTACTCCTGCTGTCTGTCAGCTGTGCTGTGACAAACCATTTGTGTCTCTGGCATGAATCTGCTGGCGTGTGTGTAGGGTAAAGCAATATCAACTAGACTGTGTGAGTGAGTGAGTGTATACGCCTCTATTTGCGTGTGCATGAGAATGTGAGCTGCTTGTTGTTAATATATAATCCGTCAGACTGTAAGGGCCATCTGTCGTCATGCCTGCCTCCCTTCACCTGGCCACGTTGGACTACCGGGTAAGAAAAGAGGGGGGGAAAGGAGAAGGGGTAAAGGAGGCATCAAAGTCTAAATGGCAAGCCATAAAATCTGATATTTATTCATTATTGTTAGCAATAATTAAAAGATATGAGTGACATGAGACTACAAATGACAATAATTCTGGTTGGGGCATTTGGTGCAGTTCAAAAGGATGCTGCACAAAGCCCACCCACCCCTGTAAACCGAGCAAGATAGTAGCTTCCATCCATGCCAGTGGCTGGTCTAATTCTCCTCACATACGCAGTACCAGATAGAGGAGGGGGCTCTGCGTAATAGTGGTGCAGGCAGAGTCACACCCACCCCCACAGGGGACTGATGGAGGCAAAAGCCTCTGTTCTTAATTACTGAGTAAGTTTTCACAGATAATAATAAAATGAAGAAGTTTTTTGTTTTTCTCTGTAAAAATATTACAGACACTAAAATAATATAAAAGTCACAAATATTCTACATCTTCATCATATATGTCCAGTCTGTGCATCTTGTGACTTCAGTTGTTGCCCAAGCCAAAGCAGTTTCTTACAATCAAATATTTACCTTCTAATTAATTTTTCACCCACAAACTGACCGTGTGCCTGTCAAATTCTGTAAAAGACATTCATGCATTTGTTATTCCCTGAAGAATGCACGTGAATTACGTGCACGTCCACGGAAGGAATGGTTCAACCATGAGACAAGAGACAACACAACTAAAAGAAAAGCAAATGGTTATAAGGAAGTAATGATGTGTGGACTTCGCCCTTAGTAATAAAAAAAAGTGACAAAAGCTTCACTTTCAAGTCACCAGCCAGAAACAAAAGAAAACCTGTAGTCTAGCATGTTCATTAAAAAAAAGAAAATCCTGCAGATATAGTTCTTAAGATCACCTTATAAACTTTGAGTAAGAGCTCAATAGCATGAAATAGGACCCTTGTGTAACTCATTGTGTGTTTCTTTGTTTACTAAGAGTCAAATGTTACTGATAAAAGTCTGCAAAGTGAGAGCTGATATCATTGATATGAGCTGATATGAGATCATATTCATGCAGGGGAACACCCTGGAAGGTCACTTGCTACCTTGTTTTGCTTCAGGGCATCTACAGAAAAAACGTTGTGCACAGTCGTCACGTAGTGCTCGCATCTCTGGTTGTGATAACTTTATGATCCTTTATGGAAAGGTAAAACATGAATCAATATCCAAATATGCTGGAGAACAATGTTTCTAATTGAACCAAAAAATCTTTTACTGCATGCCTGAGCCGCTTCATGGTTACTTCCCATGCACTCCTTGTTAGGGATCACTGGTTTTGTGAATCATTACTGTTATTTTTGATAGCGCTAAAAAAATTATCTTAATACTTCCTTGACAAACTGGCTATACTACTCATTGTTTGTTCAGTTCATATACGTTTTCACATTAGGTTAAACAATTTCCAATGCTAAACAATTATATTTATTTTCTGACCAGTTACTTACAAGAAAGTCTAATTTTTAGCTCCTATATGTTCCACAATGTTATAAGTTGCTACATTGGTTCTTTAGAGCAAAAACTTAGCAGGTTTTTGGCTCTTTAGCTGTATGCTCAAAGAATGCAGAAAGAGCAAAGTACAACAGTAAAGCTATAGGCTAAAAAACCAAAATAATGAACTGAGTGGGATCAACATCAGTGATTATTTGTGGATTTACCTTACAACATAGAGCACCTTGAGACAACGCCTTTATACATTGTGTATGTGGTTTGATCTACTATCATTACATAAATATTATTAAACAAATTCAACATTCGATGACGCGCCAGATACTCTACACAATGCTAAAATATGCACCAATTTCAACATTAACTATGATCAATATTTAGAAAGAGATTTAATCTCAATCCTAGAAATGATTGAAAAGTGTTTTTCATTAACTAGCATTATATCAAATGAGTCCAAGACTGCAAACGAAACACAAAGAAAGAGCACAGAGGAGCAGGGTGTGAGCTTAAGTAAAGAACTCAAACAACACCATATGCCACATGCCAAAAAGAGTCACAGCAGCATGGCACAGTCTGCATGGGTCAGGTTAGTCTGTCCTGTTCCGTATAGCAATACGTGGGTTGGCATCACGTAGGTAGAGCCTATTTAACATTACGAGGACACAAACATGCAATCCTATTACTATAAATCAGGGCTATAGGGACAGGAAACCACTCTAACTCCTTTTTTAATTTTTAAAATATAGAAACAAGCAAAAACACAATATAAGGTAATGGGGCAGTTATTTACATATTTAGCTTCATATATAAAATTATTCCTTATGAAAAGAGATCCAACTATAATGACAGAAACATACAATAGTATAATAGTGTATAAATGTATTAACAAAATTATTAATTCAATATTTAATACCTCAAAGAACTACAGAATCCAAATCTAGGATTCTCTCATCAGCTGTATTTTATAATTTGAGAGCAAGTCAACATGTTTCAGGACAATAACAACAGATGCATTGAGTCTTGCAGCTACTCTATAGTAGTTCATGATGACTTTATTTAAAACAGAGGATGTATTAACATCAGTGTTGCAAGTGACTGCCAACATTGTCTTTGTAGTGATGTCAGAGTCGCCATTAGGATATGCTGTTTGCGGAGCTGCAGCATAAACTGCTTAGAAGTCATGACTGCTTAATCGGATTAGTGACATTTGACATCTGCGACTCACCTAAATGTGGTGCGTGTGTGCGCGTGGGGGAGGTTGGGTGCACAGCACGACCAGAGAGATGGAAGGTCCTTTTTATTTCTTACCACCAAGTTTAAACATTATGAAAAGGAGCTTCCTGAAATATTTATTCTCCATTTAAAATAATAAAATAAAACATTTAGCATAAATGGAAATGAAAGGTTTAATATTTAATATTCCAAGTTTAATACTCGAAAACTGTAAGTTTGTATGACTAGTTAGTTTATCCAGTCTTTGATCAGAATAAAAACTAAATGCACTATAGCAATGACACATTCACCAAACTTTATAGGCCATAAACACAATAATGCAGCTTACTATTAAAATTTTCATATTCACTCTTGTGAGTACTGTTCCCTTTATATCTTTACAAAGCAAACCGAAACGTGCTTTGCGTGCTGCACAACAGCTAACTAGTCTGTTTTCGATTACTATGTTGACAGGCGCGCCTTCACATTTATTGTCTTTCCTTCAGTACCTTATCGAGTACAAAGCGGCCGTGAGAACATTCTTGGCCAACCATCAAAAGTAACATATTAATGTTCAACGAACCAAACCTAAACTTTACTCGGGCAAAGACTGAGCTCTAAAACAAAAGGCAAAAAATTAACACAATGATTGTTTGATTTTTCTCTTGGGACAATCTCTACATTTTAATTAATTCTTACTTCCCTGTGACAATACGCGTTTTTATTCTTGTGATGTTTTAAAGGTAAAAACAACTATGAGGAGCTGAAGTCAGTACACGTTTACTAAATTAAATAAACTTTTTTTTCCCCCCTATGGCAACAATGAAACATTTTGGGAGATTGAGCCCACTAAAAAGGCAGCAATTCAGGAAAGTGAAAGACTAAACTTTAACACAACTTAAAATATTTTATCATCATGTTTATCTATCGTCTGTAAACACAAGTAGAACTTAATTTTGCATGAATCCATAGATACTACAGTTTCTGTTACAATGGCAAAACCAATTCTGCATAAATATAATTTGATTGACCGCAAACGTGCACATTGAATAAAGACTCAGAGCTGGAAAACTGAAAACTGATTGCAACTTCTACAAAAGGTACTTTGAGTCAGGGGGTCATTTTCCATACTTGGATTAACGTTTCATCTGGATTACAGCTTTGTTCACGATCTGATGTCATCCTGGAATTACCTCTTCTCTGAAACTGTTTGGTTGGTTGTCAAAGTGATATGTCGGTAAGGTCAAACCTACTCGGAAACAAGTTAATTTAACATAAACAGGATTAGATGGCAGCCTTAAACAGATCTCAGTCGAAATATCTACCCGACCATGGATCAAGCATTCTTGTAGAAGGAACACACTGACAGAAGGAAAAACATTTGAAATTGTAATTATACTGTACGACTTTAAATATGCTTGTATTTTTTTAAAGTGAGAGAGTCACGCTAATTCAACTAGAAGAGACAAACTAGCATAGGGTAACTATTAGCACATCACAAAAGGAGCTTAGCTTGATGACGTTCCCTGCTACTGCCACCAAACATTTACGTATTAAATGAACGAATTACACAACAGGGCCTGTGATAATCATAGACTGTATATAAAACACAGACTTTAACGTCTGAAGATAGACATCAGTGCACATATATTTAAAGTTGCATTTTTTTCTAACGTCCTGCAGGGGGAGACTGTGGTAGCAAAAAGAGATCTGATTGAACAGAAGTACAAGATAACAACCTGATTGCACAATTCCTTTATCAATTCACGGCATATATAAACAGGAAAAAAATAAAGTAGTAAAGAAAAATAAGGAAATTTGTGTTTGGTTAATTATTTCTTTGTTGCAAAAATGCTTCTTAGCAATAAATATGTATAATAAAGCTTCCAAACTACTGTTAGAAAGTCTGTTTATTCCCCCTTAAATGTGCCACATCTAATGCATTTGTGGGTTGAGCAGCAGAGATGAGAATGTGGGCTCTGCCCATGGAAATGTTGGCAAATCTTCTCTACCCCAGGTACTCTCTAACCAGACAGACCACACACAGCCAGTCTCTAATGTCCACTCCAGAGAGGCCTTCAGAGATGCCAGGAGGCCTGCCATGACTACCCTTCATCATCAGGCCCATTTGCATTGGTGTCAGCAGCATGTGCGCTAGAACCTGAAAATGTGAAGGAAAGTTATGTTCAGCAATGACTCCAGATTCTGCCAGTGGCAGTTGGATCCTAGGGTCAAAGAGATGCTATGCTGATTACGGCACCAACAGGATATCTACTTTTGTTGGAGGCGGTGTGATGGCGTGGGGCGACATCTCCCTCACTAGAAAAACAAGGCTTGTTTTGGAGTTATCTCAATGCAGAGAGATATCAAGATGAGATTCTGTTACCAGTGGCAATCCCATATCTCCACAGTCTGGAACAGAACTCTGTGCTCCAAGATGAGAATACTCGCCCCCATAGAGCAGGGTTTATTAGAGACTACCTCCAAAATCTGGGAGTGGAGAGGATGGAGTGGCCTGCCTGCAGTCAGGATCTCAACCCTACTGAACACCTGTGGGATCAGCTTGAGCTTGCAAAGACAGCAGACAGCATTCGTTCCAGAATGAATAACACAATCAAACTGGCTGACTTTCAACAAATGCTGGTAGAAGACTGTGACGCTGTCCCACAGCTGTGCGTGACCAGCACGAGGAGGAGGTGTCAAGCTTTTGTGCCTGTGTATGGTTCCTCCACCGTTTGTTAAATTAATAAATTGTCACAATGTCTTGTTTCTTCATACTTCAATCTTCAAATCCAACAAACAACACCAAACAAAAGCTGTTTGGCATCAGCAGAGAAGATTTGACAAGTTTTTCATGGGAGCAACCCACATGCTCAACTCTGCTGCCCAACCCAAAAATGAATTTCCCTTACAAATGTCTTACCATTTAAGGAGAAAATCAACAGGCTTTCTAATAGTATAGGATTTGTAGCAAAGAAGCATTGTAAAAAAAACAGGAAAAAAATCATCCAAACACAAATTTCCTTACTTTTAGTGTGGTATTATTTAGAAAATCCTACATCTTCAATTATCTCAATCACAAGATTTTCAGAAAATCTGACCCCTGCCCTTGACCTTAGAGGGATTCTAAGATTTTTAGTACATGCACCTACGATATCAATCACAAAATCCTGAGTTTCGTCATTCTTGAGTTATCGAATTTACAAAACTTGGGTGTCCACGCTACGCACCACCCGGGGGAGTGGCGACAATACCCATTCAGCCTCTAAGGGCAAAGAGGTAAAAACCCACAGCAAACAAACAATCAATCTTATAATGAATGAAAAAGAAGATAATGTATGTTTTGGAATGACTTAAAGCAGTGGTGTCGAACTCCAGGCCTCAAGGGCCGGTGTCCTGCAGGTTTTAGATATCACCCTGTTTCAACCCACTGAATCAAATGATTAGTCCATTACCAGGCTTCTGGATAACTTTAAGACATGTTGAGGAGGTAATTTACCAATTTAAATCAGCTGCACTGGATCAAGGACACATCTAAAACCTGCAGGACATCGGCCCTCGAGGCCTGGAGTTCAACACCTGTGACTTAAAGTAATAACTTTAATAGAAGAGCTGATGGTTTAACCTGAAGAGAGTTTTCAAACAAAGACATTCCAGAGTATTAATAAACTGAAACAGTTTTGATGTTTAATGTTTTAAAATTCCTTCACTGTGCATGTTTCACAAACAGCTACAGTACAATAAGTTTGTTGCTGCTTTAACAAGAGTTAAAGAAGTCAATAATCCATTTTTATAGCCTTTCTAACAACAACTTTACAGTTCAGTCAGAGCTGAAATGAAACAGTACTCACAGAAGTATTTGAGTGTTTCCTCAATCTGGTCATGTGTGAGTCCCAGTACGACCTCTGGTGGCACCAGAGGGGTGTGCAGCCAGTCGTCGTTGTCATATCCAAACACACTGTCTGCTCGAAGAGTGTAGTTGGGTTGACCCTCTGATAGGAGGCTCACTATCTCAAGCTCCGGCAGATCTGAACAAAGGTCTGAGTGTGGGGATTGTTTGTGTGCACATGTATGTTTTTAATGAAGATTGATGAGTGTATGGATTAATATGAGAGAGAGGAAAAACAAAAAGAAAGTGGACATTAAGACCCAAAACAAAGCCAATGTCACCTGCAAGTGTACACTGCCCTCTACTGACAGATGATTGAATCTGCAATGCAATGCAATCCCTTAATACAGTGGTTCCCAAACCTTTTTTGCTAGGCCCCCCTTTGTTTTACAAGAAAAATGTCTCCCCCCCACCTCCCGCGCGCACGCACACACACGCACACACACGCACAGTCACATCTCCAACCACACACACCCATATTTTGCTCCATTATTTCACACCTCAAATATTTTGTAAACAATTAAGCAAATACAAGTAATTTGCAATAAATTACAGGTAGTAATAAAATAAACTACTAACTCTTTTATGCTACGTCCACAGCTACACGGGTATTTTTGAAAACACAGCTGTTTCGTCCACACGTAAACGGCGTTTCGAATCACCGAAAACGGAGATTTTTCAAAACTCCTGTTTTGCGTTTACGTGTGGACGAGGAATGCAGAGTTCGTCACGCAACGTCAAAGGTATGTGCCTTTTTCACGTCACGCTGTGCGCCACGTTATTGTTTACATGAGATGAATTGCAGAATGGCAGATAGTCAGATTAACAGTATTTTGTCTCTATCTTCAGTTTTTACACTTTGTTTTTTCAACATTGCTATCAATACATTTTTCAAAAAATGCCTCTCTGTGCCTCTCTGTCACACGGACAAACTGTGGGATACTGTTTGTCCGTGATTTAGACAGGGGGAACAAATCGTGGCAGGATCAGCCTGATATTATTTGTATCCCACTGTAACTTTACTGTATAAAGAGCTGTATAAACATCTCCAAAATGTCAGGAGTAGTTAGTCATTACAAGAAGTGTTTGTGAACTAAAAATCAAGAATGTGGGATCCTGTTTGTCCGTGATTTGAAGAGCCCAGCGCTGCTCCCGACGCAGGGAAAACCAATTATGCAGGGGAGACCTATCTTGACACTTGTGCAGGTGAAACCAAAGGACAGATATGCTTCACCATATTTTCTAGTCTTTGGCTTAGAATGAAGTTGGTTTGGAAACATATTCAGCTATGCTTCATCTCCTGCTTTGCGTTTGTGTAGGCGTCCCGTACTAGCAGT